>NC_074675.1:24768732-24918732 GCF_029448725.1 Salvelinus fontinalis | reverse complement strand
CCGTTTCCTTATCTACCTGACTGACATCACTAACCCTGAACTAACTTGTGTGAGTGTGTGCTGATTTTATTAATCTATTAATATTCATTTGTTTTGCCATTGCGTTCCTGGAGTAGAATCCCTCTGTTTGGTCCGTACCCTAGGTAAGACACTCCAATACTCTACACACAGTGTGTTGTCCTTCTGTTAGGGATGTCCTTTACTGCTGGGATACAGGACAGCATGATTGACAGCAAGGTTGAAGTTTATTTCTCTCTTTTTCTGTATTTTTCTCTGATTTCTCTCTTTTTTCTTGCTCTCTTCTTTCTTCTATGCCTATTTCTCTCTCTCCTCTCTCTCTCTCTTTCTCTCTCGCTCTCTCGCACTCCCTTTCTCTCTATCGCTATCCCAGTCTGTTGAAGAAGATCGAGAGGGAGACGTGGAGGGAGAGTGGCATCTCTCTCATCGCCACCGTCACGCGTCTGATGGAGAGGCTGCTGGACTACAGGGACTGCATGAAGCTGGGGGAGGTGGATGGGAAGAAGATTGGCTGCACCGTCAGTCTGCTGGTCAGTGACAGTCTCTCGCCGCCTGTGGCCCTTGAAGAGATTCGATCACTGCTCTCCATTTATTTGTTGCTAGCCTTTTGTCCCTTTGAACTATTGTGTTAAGTGAGCAGGACCAAAGCTGTGTTTCGGTTCCGTTCCCAGTGATGATAAAGTTGCTATGATGATCGTGCTTTTTAGATCAGGGCTCAAATCGTTCCACAGCCCCCTCATACAATACATTATGTTCTGGGTTGTCTTTGTTACCATGCCAACCTGGGGGATTTTATTTTGTGCGTGGTGTCTTTCAGTCCTGCAGTTTTATCTTATATAACGGACCGAAGCACTTGAGCCTGACAGCACCTGTTCATGTGGACCGATAGCACAGAGTTCATTACTATTCAGTGGCTGATAAACGATCGTGCACTTTGCTCTCTCTCTCTCTCTCTCTCTCTCTCTCTCTCTCTCTCTCTCTCTCTCTCTCTCTCTCTCTCTCTCTCTCTCTCTCTCTCTCTCTCTCTCTCTCTCTCTCTCTCTCTCTCTCTCTCTCTCTCTCTCTCTCTCTCTCTCTCTCTCTCTCTCTCTCTCTCTCTCTCTCTCTCTCTCTCTCTCTCTGTCTCTCTGTCTCTCTCTGTCTCTCTCTGTCTCTCTCTGTCTCTCTCTCTCTCTCTCTGTCTCCCCCTCGTTGCCTGTCTCTAGAATTTCTACAAAACTGAGTTGAACAAGGAGGAGATGTACATCCGCTACATACACAAGCTGTACGAACTGCACCTGAAAGCACAGAATTACACAGGTACACTGCAAAACATGGCCTGGAAATGAAGCCATGTATGAAGTGTGTGTGAATGTTGTGTGTGGGCTGTGAGTGTGGCTGTCCGTGGGCTCAAGGGTTTGGCATAACCATGACTATGTGGTGGTGTTGTGTGTTGTACAGAGGCCTCCTACACTCTTCTGTTGTATGACGAGCTGTTGGAGTGGTCCGATAGGCCCCTCAGAGAGTTCCTCAACTACCCCATGCAGAGCGAGTGGCAGAGGAAGGAGTACCTCCATCTTACCATCGTACAGAACTTTGACAGGGGGAAGGTGGGATCTCTCTCTCTCTCTCTCTCTCTCTCTCTCTCTCTCTCTCTAGCCCTTTCTTTCACTCTCTTTGTCTCCGCCTCACTCATTCTTAATCTCTTGTTCATTCTTTCTGTCTTTCGTTCTCTCTCTCGTTCACCCTTCCCCACACTCTCTCTCCATTAACAATTACCCTGGAACAGTGTCATAATAATAAGGCAGTCTTATTTGAATGCTCTGCACAGCAACTCCCATTACATTATTCCCCCGCTGAATCAATTCAAAATGTCCTCCCCCGTTATTCTTTGCCCAATTTCCCTGTGAATTCACGACCAAAGCCATCTGCTAGCTGTCGCTGCCTTGGGATTAAAACACAGCAGGAAAGGAAAGCTTTCATTTCATTAGCACGATGGCTGGGTGTTGCACCTGCATTGTGATGGCAGGTCTGCCTTGGCAGTTGGCACGGGTTATTGTTAGTGCACTACCGCCACCCAGTGGTCAACACTCATACTGCAGTCACTGTCCTCTGCAGGCCATTTTACATGTTTTGTCAGCATCTCAATATTCTAAAGAGGCTTCTTTTCCTTTAATCCTTATCCTGCTAATGTGAAAGAGATGAAAAGGCGAAAACACGTTCCTATTGAGATGTGACCGTTGTTAATGCGATAAGGTGTTTTGTTTCTTCAGTGTTGGGAAAACGGGATCATTCTGTGCAGAGAGCTGGCGGACCAGTACGAATCTTACTACGACTACAGGAACCTCAGCAAGATGAGGGTGAGTTGCTTCATATCTTCTCGGGTATATCTCCACGCTGACTGATCCCTAACCAGTTATGACATAACCTATTAGTGTTTTGTAACCTGACATTTCCTGTTGACAGATGATGGAGGCATCGCTGTATGATAAGATTATGGACCAGCAGAGACTGGAGCCAGAGTTCTTCAGGGTGGGCTTCTACGGCAAGAAGTTCCCCTTCTTCCTAAGGGTACCGCTCTGTTTTACCACTGGTTTTGTTAATGAGAGGACCTTTTAGAGGCCATAGAACTGCTCTCAAAGTTGTTTGCTCTCCAATTTCCATCTGCACTTCTAAGCAAGTCGCTACTGAACTATATTGCCTCTTAGTTTCCTCAAGAGGACTCGGAACTGCGCATTCGTAACCAACGTAACACAAAAGTAACCTCATAGGAATTGTTAGTTATGTGTTCATTAGATTTACAAATAAATCCTATTCATGAAGTTACATTATTAGATGATTTGACCTATAGATACTGTAGCTGTTGCAGATACCGTAACTGTCCACTAGATGTCATGTTAACCCCTGTGCTGTCTCTGTTCTGCCTCTGATGCCTCTCTGCCTCGTCTGCAGAATAAGGAGTTTGTGTGCCGTGGCCATGACTACGAGAGGCTGGAGGCCTTCCAGCAGCGCATGCTGAATGAGTTCCCCCACGCCATCGCCATGCAGCACGTCAACCAGCCTGACCAGACCATCTACCAGGCCGAGGCCCAGTGTATCCTTTATTGAGCGATTGACATAGACAACATACACTATACACTGCGCACACACACACACACACACACACACACACACACACACACACACACACACACACACACACACACACACTAGTTTGTTTTACTATCCTTGTGGGGACCAAATAATTGATTTCCATTCAAAATCCTATTTTCCCTAACTTTAAACCTAACCCTTTACATTCGTGGGAATTGGCCTATATGGAAGGGGCTAAATTGAAATGTTTCGTACAGAAGAAATATGGAATACATATGTATAACCATGGTAGAAATTAAACAGGAACAGTTTGGGGGAACTGTGAGACTAAAGGTGAGGACACAACAGTTCACCCGACACAAGACTGAATCCACACATTACACTGTTGATTTTATGTGCATTTTACATTTACTGCACTTTTCTTTCTCCTTTGTTACGAAGTCTGAAAATACTCTGGTTACATCCAGTAACACGATACGAATATTCCTGGAAAGCGTGGGGTAGGTGCAACATAAGACAAAACAATTACAAGGGTTTGAGTGAGAGGTCAAACTGGTGCCTCCTTGTGGCCACGCACCTCTCCAGTGTGCACAGTTCCTAAGTCATTTCAATGCTCGTTTATGACTCAAAGAAGAGTCTTCAACCACAAGGTGCTTGTTTGAGCTCTCCTAGCTGTGCTGTTGACGAACCAGAACAAGTCCACTTGTAGTTGTTTTGATTGGAACACAGCCCTGCATCCCCGCCATCCATCCCCGGGCATCATTTGAAAGCTTGTTCTATTGCCAACATGATTCGCTTTCACAAGGCAATTCAGAGATGCAGATAGTCATTTTGGTGCATAAAGAAAGTACTCATGAGTGCATTCAGGTGCAAGGTTCGCAGCAGATATTCTTCCCAATACGTCAAACATAGTCTCATTCTGTTCAGGACAACCCAGGGTATAATGCCATGTCATCTTGTAACTGTACATCAAACATAGTGATCATAAACGTTGACACTGTATATTTAATGAGTTTTATTATATGGACTCACGGGTGTTTGGCTCGCTTGTATGACATTTAAAGCTGTATTTATTATGATCCTCAACGTCTCGTCTTTATAAATACATAGAGTCCTCTTAATTTACTGCATATTCCTCTCACTCAGACAACCAAAACATTTGTAAAAGTTGCCCAATTAGCAGGAGGGATGGGGGCAACTTCTTGTCTCGCGTGGTGCTCATGTTCAGAACGTCTGTCAGTCAAAACCCACGCAGTGCTTGGATGTCATGTATAGCATATTGCTGTACAGCCACTGTGTTTCAATTTAGGCACCTGACCAAATCTGCCATTTTCAACCCGTATACGGGTACGAGGGTAATGGGTTAACCTAACCTGAACCATAAGCTTAAGGCCTAAACTTAACCCCTTGCCTAAAATAGCCTTTTTCCTTGTGAGGACCGGCAAAATGTCCCCACTTGTCAAAATGTTCCTTGTTTTACTATCCTTGTGAAGACTTCTGGTCCCCTCAAGGATGGTTAAACCAAAAATACACACACACACAAACACACACACACACACACACAGTGGTGCGCCATCCCACATGTCTAGTAAGCCTAAATAATATAAATGGCATATTATACCGGACTGATTATTCCTTATGAATAAGGATAACAACAGGAGTCATATTAGGAGTGTTTCCTAACCTAACCAGGAAGCTCTTAGGACCCTAGTTTTCTTCCGCCGCATACAGGTTTCCACTGCATTACAGCATGTCGATTATAGAGGAGTAAACCGAAGGTATGACTCCTTCCATCTTGGTCCTGAGCCAGATCACTAGCCATGCTGTAAATACATACGCGAGTACTTAGTGCGGATCGGGATCGATCCCTTGATAAAAATGCACAAGGTGTCTGTAGGATGCGGCAGCCATCTTAATGATCCTCCTCCTCCTTTTCCGCGAGTGATTGATGGGACAGCTGTTTGGAAGGAGCCGCTCTCTCTCTCTCTCTCTCTCTCTCTCTCTCTCTGAGTGTGTGTGCGGATGTGTACACATGCATTCCCTCTATGTGTGTGCGCGGGTGTGTGTGTGTGTCGTCTACTCTGTGTTTTGACTTTTCTCCGAGTGCAATTAGAGCAGACAAGGCCCCTCAAACATCATTAGCATACAGCTTTGTTATCCTCATGTGTCGTTAGTCATTGAGGCTCCTGGACCCATGCCCGTCCCTATTCATATCTATGGGCTGATGAGCTCTCCCTCCACTACGCTGACACAGGCCAGTCCTTCTGCCAATGGGTATGTGTTGTGATATAGTGTGGGGTGGACATTCAGATATATGGCTACAGGATGTGATTAGTGGAAAGCACTAGGGGGGGGGGGGTGAGGAGTGTGTGTGCACGTGTGTGTGCACGTGTGTGTGCGCGTGTGTGTGCGCGTTCACGTGTGTATATGTGTTTGCCTGACCTATTGTACGCGTCTTTGCGGATCAGTCATATCCTTGACGTGCTGGCCCAGACCTACAGATCTACGCGGTGAGCCCCATCCCAGAGAACCAGGACGTGTTGCAGAGAGACGGCGTGCCTGACAACATCAAGAGCTTCTATAAGGTCAACCACATCTGGAGGTTCAGATACGACAGGCCGTTTCACAAGGGCACCAAGGACAAGGAGAACGAGTTCAAGGTGGGGGGAGGTGGTGGTGGTGGTGGTGGGGGGGGGGGGGGGGGCACGCAGTGTTTGCGCACGCAAAACTCTCCTCTGTGCCTTTCTGTTTCTCTCTCTCTCTTTTACCTTTCTGCCTCGCTCGTCTCGTCATCTTATCTCACCTTTCTGGACTTGTTAGTGTCCTCCTTTGATGTTTACCCCACATCCCTCTCCTTACTCACTTTCCCTCCCTCTCGTCCTCCCTCTCGCCACTCTCTTGTTTATTGAGTGGTTGTGTGGGTGGCTCGTGGTCTTCCTCTCTGTATACAGGTGTGTTCAGGTGTTGTTTAATTCATAGTCCTACTAATTAGACTCTGGGGCTAGGAGAGGCTGAGACATGGAGCTCAGTCTAAATATCGTCTCTCCAGACTCCACCCACCCACGCTCACTCAATCTCCATTCGTTAACCTAATTTTGTCAGGTTTATGAATTGGATATCATCATCATATCATATCATCCCGAGGGTTAGGTTTCCCAGCTGTCTTTTTTGGGGTCTAGTTAGTACTTGAGAGAAACTGTTCAGGCCAAGTAGATTTGACAATTAATATGGAAATATTAAGTAGCGTGAATCAGTTCTGTGTTGATATGGTCTCGTAAAATGATGGACAGAAAATGCAGTTTGGTTTCTAAACCCCTTGTGGATGAAAGGAAAGGTATTACTGGAATATAACAGAATCTCGTGTTTTAATTCATTTAATTCAGTGGCATTGCGTCATTTGTAGATCGGTGTAGACTGCTGCTATGAGAACTCTGTATCCATGAGTATGTGTACTACTTGGACATTATATGAACCAGTGCCTACACATCATATATTGACAGGAGAGAAAAGCAATGTTCTGTGCTACTCGGATGTGTGGGTGAATGTGTTTGCAGAGTGCCAGCATTAACATGAAGTGTGTGTGTGTGCCTGCCTGCACATGTCCGTGTGTGTGTGTGTGTGTGTTTTCAGAGCTTGTGGGTGGAGAGGACTACACTAACCCTGGTCCAGAGCCTGCCAGGAATCTCCAGATGGTTCGAGGTGGAGAAGAGAGAACTGGTGAGTCTCCTCCAATAACCTCCTCATATAACCCCATTCACAACACACTGCTCGATAGCTGATCCTGCTATGTTCTAACTTTGCAGAGAGCCCAACTGAGCTCCCTGAGTGTAGACCTATATTAAAGGGACATTTCATCCCCAGCACCACCCCAACATCTACATCTGTGAAAATTGTGCATTTCTATGTTTTGTAGTAAAAAATAAATGGGAAGATAAGTGTTTCCAATGGTTGTGAAATGTCCCTTTAAGAGAAGGGTGAAAGTTATTCATAATTATAGCTGTAGCTTCTGAAGGATCAAGCTGCATACGGAAGGCTGTGTGTTAGAGAGATGGTGTTTGTTTTAGGGATACACGATATATCAGTGAACATATCGGAATCGGCCAATATTAGCTAAAAATGCCAACATCGGTATCGGCCGATGTCTAGTTTAACACCCGATGTGCAAAATCGATGTCAAAGCTGACGTGCATACCTATTTAACGAAGGTACATGACGTAATGACGCCACGTAAAATGTTGCACTATACGTGCAACACAGCATTCCTAAATTAGCCCACAATGTCTGCTGTGTGGATCGAGCAGTCAACAAGTCATTTGAAAGAGTAAGAACATTTCAGCGAGACAACTCAAAGGCGAAATCCATTAACGCCAAGACAATGGAATTCATTGCCCTTGACAATCAACGGTTCTCTGTCGTGGGTGATGTTGGCTTTCGCCGACTGGCCGAGCACCGGTTAACACTACCAAGAGCACTATTTGTACGATGTTGCCCTACCGGAATTACACGGTAATAGTGTCACTGCTATTAGCTTCACGACATACGTACTATGGAATGCCGTTTGGGTCTTTGCGTGTCAAAAAAGATACAGTAGCACTGTCAAAGCTGTACAAAAAAGTCAGCAAATGCCGGCCACGAATGATGTGTTTACAATACCGCGTTGGTAATAAAGCATCATTTGTTCCACCGCAACTTCTGGGGTAGCTAGATTTAGCTTGGTACCTAGCTAGCACCAATACAACCAGCCTGAAAACAATGACCAGTAAAAACTGCAGTCATTTTCATTATTCTTAGCAATGATTTAGGAATCCTTGTGAGTAAGTATTAGCTAGGTTGCCACTTGTTGTTCGCCTATTGAAATTGAACTTCAGTTCATGTAAATAAATAGCTAGACAGCTACTTAACACTGTTGCCCAAAGCTAACGTTATAAGCAGCCAGCTAGCTTCATATGTCTCGGTAGGCTCCACCGGACCGGGTTATGTGTTGTGAAGCTAGCCACAATAAGGATTAGGCACAATAGTGGAAATTGCATTTTGCCTTCAAATTAAAAGTATTGCCCTATGGGACTCGCAATCACGGCCGGATGTGATACAACCTGGATTCGAACCAGGGACTGTAGTGACGCCTCTTGCACTGAGATGCAGTGCCTTAGACCGCTGTGTCCGTGTGTGTATGTGTGTTAACTATTTAACTGTACTAGAATGCTTAAAAGGCTGCAAAAATGTTTAATATTGGTTATCGGTATGATCTTTTTTGGCAAGGAAGATATTGGATAACAGTATCATCCAAAAATGTCATATGCACCTGCATCACTATTTTGTTTTTGTGTGTGTGTTGAGAGTGTGTGTGTGTGAGAAAAATACTAAGTGTTTATGTGGCCTGCCTAATTTTGTGTGTCTTGTCTCTACTTATACATATTCTGTTTGTGTGTATGTGTGTGTGCATGTGTTTTGTGTGTGTTGTATCTCTACATAGAAGTATGCATATGTCTGTATATATACTAATACCTTATCACCCTGTGTGTTCCTCCTCTAGGTGGAAGTGAGCCCGTTGGAGAATGCCATCGAGGTGATTGAGAACAAGAACCTGCAGTTGCGGACGCTGATCGCCCAGTGCCAGAGCAGGCAGATGCAGAACATCAACCCCCTCACCATGTGTCTCAATGGGGTCATCGACGCCGCCGTCAACGGGGGGCTCGCACGCTACCAAGAGGTCAGAGGGCAATGATGGTGTGACTGGCTTACATCGGTCACTCAATATTGTGTGGAGACATTGTCTGGGCTTGCTAGATCTAGAATGTCAGTACAGTCTGTCTTATGTGTTTGTTTAAAAAGTGCACAGACAGTAATACAGACAGTAATACAGACAGTAATACAGACAGTAATACAGACACGGACAGGGACAGACGGAGAAGGACACAGACAGATGGGGACAGATGGCAGACGGACAGACGGAGACAGCATGAGACAGACGGAGACAGCATGAGACAGACGGAGACAGCATGAGACAGACGGAGACAGCATGAGACAGACGGAGACAGCATGAGACAGACGGAGACAGCATGAGACAGACGGAGACAGCATGAGACAGACGGAGACAGCATGAGACAGACGGAGACAGCATGAGACAGACGGAGACAGCATGAGACAGACGGACAGAGACAGACAGCAACCGACAGACAGAGACAGCAAACGACAGACAGCAACCGACAGACAGAGACAGACAGCAACATACAGAGACAGCAACTGACATACAGCAACAGACAGCAACATACAGAGACAGCAACTGACATACAGCAACAGAAATACAGCAACCGACATACAATAACAGACAGCAACAGAGAGACGGCAACATTCAGACAGACAGACAGACAGACAGACAGACAGACAGACAGACAGACAGACAGACAGACAGACAGACAGACAGCAACAGACATATAGCAACAGACAGACAGACAGTGACAGACAGTGACAGACAGTGACAGACAGTGACAGACAGTGACAGACAGATACAGACAGATACAGACAGAGACAGACAGAGACAGACAGACACAGACAGGCAGGCAGATACAGACAGACATACAGACAGACAGACATCAACAGGCAGTAACAGACAGACAGCAACCGACTAAATGAACTCTTTCTTTTCTTTCCGGCGTCAGCCAGCTAACTGTGTGTACTGTACAGGGGCTCTCGGTTGCGTAGCAACGTCACATTTTCACTACAGCTAGCCGCGTTGGAGTTTGCAGCGAGGCCTAAGGGCGCCAAGTTAGCAGGGGTCTGCTCTCGTCATGACCGCCACTACCCCTCACCTCTGTTAAACTGGCGGTGGAGATGATGAGATGAAGCCAGAGATGAGGATGTAACAGGGAAATGAGTTTGACCCGGGAGAGAATAGCTAAGCTAGCTACGGCTGTGTTTGCGCGACGCCCACCTGTTGCTGCTTGAAGTGCATTATCTGCCAGAGCTTTGATCCAATAGGCTCATTGTATGAAGGATGTGATGATATACAATGCCGCTGAATCTATAGACTACATGATGTGACTGTTTAGATACAGTAGGTCTCATGTATATATCACGATGTTCAATGCATCCATTTTATAAACATATTACTCATTTCAAGTGTGTACCATTCAGGGATATAATGGTGATCTATACTATCCATAAAGGCAATGAGAACGTCATACATACACATTTTGTGTGCCTAATTCTCCATGATATTAATAATGCATGGAGTTGGCTTGAGGAATATTGCACACAATACAGCATAAATCAGTTACTTTATTAGGATAACGCAATTGACTTTTATGCCAATTTGTTCAGCCATAAATGAAGCAGATATAAGCATTCATATTTCGATTTATTGCTTGTGGTTATAGTTCCAGCCCTGAAGGAGAATCCAGCCTGATTTAATATCTATTTATTGCCAGCATTTCATCTTTAATTGAGGTTTTATAATGATTCACAATGTCACTTGACACTTGGAGTTTCTCCTCCAATCTCAAGTCCAACCAGCACCAGAGGAAATAATAATTTGATGCAAATATTGGTTATTTTTCCACCCTCGGCTATGGATTTCAGACAGTTTTATTCATACAGCCGCAATATGATTCACTAAGACGGAATAAGTCCCTTTTTCTGTGGCTTTGGACTATTTCACACCAGTTTTTTCGAGTCAAAGCGACCGTGGCGTTCACAGCGTCACAGCAGGGCTCGTAAAGCTGTGTTTTGTGTCGCGGATAACGATCGTGGAGATGAGCCTGCTACTGTAGCCTAGCTAGCGCTGTTGCAATGGTCACATGGTGGTAATTGTGTGTGTTATTGTTTAGCTAGCGTCATGGTAGAGGTTTGCCTCTCACGCTCAGATGGTAGACACAGATAGGACCATGCCTGTTTGGGAGGGGGTTTTGACGTAAGCGGTGAGCTCCTCTCCCCTTTTGAGTCCCCCCTCCCTCCCCCTCTCCCATATCTCTCTCTGTCTCTTTGGAGATAGCCTGCCTCAAAGTCCTTGTGAGGGAGACCAAACCCTGGTTTCTCCTTTGTGGTGACTCTTCCCCCCCATTGCTCTCTTTCCACTGAAGATTTTAAAAGAGATTTTGAGTTGTTGCTGTTCATTTTCTGATGTGTTTTTATTGTGATGCAGATGAAATAGCCTTGACTCTAATCTGCACTCGTCTCAAGGGTTGCAAATATCAACATCAGGGAATATGCAACAGACCCACTCATAATTATGCAAAGCATGTTTACATTATGAATATTATCTCTTCATTTTTGTCTTTTGCCCACAAAAATACGTATAGAGAGAGAGAGACAGACCGATAGATAGACAGACATACATACATGGTGGAAACATGGTGACACAATGAAGTAAACTGACGAAATCAAACAAATGCAAAACATGCAATGAATTGTGTTCGTGCAGGCGTTCTTTGTGAAGGACTACATCGTGAATCACCCTGAGGACGGGGAGAAGATCGGACGACTAAGGGAACTCATGTTCGAACAGGTCAGTTCCCGACGTTGGAAAACGCTAGCCCTACTTTACAAGGAGAACTGCTTAGCTTTTGTGATGATATTTCATCTGGAAGAGATTAACGTTAGCTAACAAAATGCACCGTCTCCGACTCTCTCCTCCAGGCTCACATCCTGGAGTTTGGCCTGGCCGTCCACGAGAAGTTTGTTCCTCAGGACATGAGACCTCTACACAAGAAGCTGGTGGACCAGTTTCATGTGATGAAGTCTAGTCTGGGGATCCAGGTTAGTGAAGGCCACTTAACAGGAGCACCGATCTCTAATCCTCAAATGGACCTTCGTCAAGCCTGCGTTAGCGCCGCCATAACTCATGCTAGCCTAAACAATAGGCTAATCACAGGTTTCCCCTCCCTCTTCTCTTTCTCTCTCTCCCCCTCCGTTTGCCCTTCTCTCTAATCCCCACCCCAGGAGTTTCCGGCGTATGTGCGCGCTAGCCCCGTGCACTTTACCAACGGCAGCCCGCGTAGTTCATGCAGGAACTCAGTCCCCAACATCATCAGCCCAGATGGCGCTCGCGTGGTGGCCAGACGCAGGTGAGAAACACTGTCCTCGTCTCGCTTTATCTCTTTTGCCCCCTCTTCCTCTCTCTTTTCACTCCCTTCCTCATACTGTTTTCTTTCCTCTCCATCTTCACTTCTCTTTTCCCTTTCTGTCTGTACATCCTCTCCCCCCCCCCCCCCCCCCCCCCTCTCTATCTCACTTCCTGGTATGGCACCATATGGGCGTAGGTGGGCAGACTGGCCCCTTCAGTGAGCTCTCTGTGTGTGTGCTCAGTGACCCTGCCATTCTCTACCTGTGACATCCTACCTCCATCCTACCTCTTCACGAGTGTAATGAGGCATAGACACACACAGCCCAGAGTGAAATATACACACACACACACACACACACACACACACACACATACACATACACATACACATACACATACACGTGCAAGCACACACGCACACACACCCAACCTCAATCTGTCACTGACATTTCTCTCGTTGAATTTTTACTGTCCTCTTAAATCGACAGCTTGCTAATTTAAAACAGTTACTTGTGATTTAAGGAGAGATTATTTGGCTGTGATTTTCTTCTGAAACCCAAATATTGTGCCTTTTTATCAGAATGATATGGTATTATGTCAGATGAATGCTCAACCATATTCTGAAAGTAACTGATCTTATTTTCTCTCTCTCTCTCTCTTTCTCTCTCTATTTATTTCTCTCTCTTTCTCTCTCTCTCTTTCTCTCTCTATTTCTTTCTCTCTCTATTTCTCTCTCTCAATGTGTGTGTTATGTTTGTGATCAGTCCCCTCACTTACCCGGCTGTCAACCGCTACTCGTCGTCATCGCTGTCATCTCAGGCCTCCAACGAAGTGAGCAACATCACAGGGCAGTCGGAGAGCTCTGATGAAGTCTTCAACATGCAGGTACAATTCCAATTGGATTTACCCGCAACCTCCCCTTTTCAGAGTGAATTCCTTTTTTTTTGTGTGTTCGCAAAAGCTCACGTGAGAAAGTCACTGATCTGAACTAGATTTGGATAATTCCACTCCCCCACACGATCCTGGCTGTCTATAATTCTTAACTTGTCAGTGATGTTGTTGATGTAGTTGTTTGTCCCTGCAGCCCAGTCCATCTACCTCAAGCCTCAGCTCCAATCATTCTGCCTCTCCCAACGTGACCAGTTCTGCTCCGTCCAGCGCCAGAGGTAAGACTAGCAGAGAGAAGGAGTAAGAGAGGGAGAGAGAAAGAGAGGGGGAGGGGGGAGGGGGGGAGGGGGGGGTGAACCCAATCAGGAACAAAAATAAAAATATATCACCTATTAGAAAGGCACCACAATAACCCAAAACACACTTGAATGCTTTTTGGCCTTCAACACAGTGCTTGGTAGCAAACTATCTGACCACCGTGACGGAGAAAAACACAGGCTATTTACAGACTCAATGAACACAGCCTGGCCATAGAGGCCGGCCGTCACAGGCGGATCTGGCTACCCAGAGAGGACAGGCTGTGCACACTCTGCCCTCAAAGAGAGGTCGAGACAGAGCTGCATTTCCTTTTCCACTGCGAGGACTTTGCAGACATACAGGCAATTTTCTTCTGCAAAAAGGAAAACAAATATGACTTTGAAAGAAAAACATTGGGAGAAAATAACCTCTCTAGAAAGAGAGAGAGAGAGAGAGAGAGAGAAAGAGAGAGAAAAAAACACCTCATATCATATCTGAAATAGTATCAGTAATTGCACTGGGAACAATCTGTATTCAGCCTGAAATACTTCACTGAAACCGAAAACGGTGTCCTAGTGGAGGACATCAAGAAATCACTGGATGAGGGGAAACGTGGTCGGAGCAGTCTTCCGTGACATAACAAAGTCCTTTGACATAGTTAATCACAGTGTACTGATCTCCAAACTCCACAAGTTACATTTCTCAGACAAAGCCAGACGCTGGTTTGGTTCATACCCCAAATTCTACCACCACAATATATGACATTTGCTTTGTGCACGTAATTGTGATAATGTGCTGATATGTGATTCAATGTCCTTTTAATTGATTATGCATGCCTTCCGTTCCTTTCGTTTTCCATAAAAGCCATTCTAGGGACGGTTGTTGAAAATGGTCGTGAGATAGAAACTCCCGTCGGACGATTGTTCAATGTGTCACTGTGTTTGCACTTGTCCCTATCCAAATAAACCAAACAACAAAATAGATGAAAATAGACCGAAAGAAATAGCACGAAGGAGAGAAATAAAATGATTACCATCTTGTTGTTATGTCGTTAGATTGGTAAAAAAACTAAGAATTGTTTGATTGAACAATGTAGGGGAGAAAGAAAGAGAGATGAAATGTGGATACACATCAAATCTTGAGAGGGTGCATTGTTGATCACGCCTGTGAATCACAGAGAATGTTCCGGAGCCCTATAGGACGCTTGGTACCACAGCCAGCCAGGCTAGGGGGTTCTCTAGAGGATTGGGACTATCTAATCGCTCCTCCAGCCTCTTATCTCCCCTCGCTCAGACACTCTCATGTGTTTCTGCCTGACGCCGATCATAAACATAAGAATATATGGAGACATTTCTGGATGCCTATGTACTCGGCTTGGCAGCGCCTGTGCAACCAGAAGGACACCCTATAAAGCCACTGTCGGGACCATGAAGTGTTTCGAGAAGTACAGCAAACTGAACTGCCTGTAAGATGGCCATCTCATTCCCATATGATGTCCATTCTAAAGCTCATTGCCATATAATGTGTAATGGAAAAGGATATATGGGCAGCCAGTGATGCGCTGTAATCATTCCTGCCTGTAATGTGTTTGTGTGTATCTGTGCACACGTGTGCATGCGTCGTCTCTGTACACATTATCCCTGGAATGAGTGTCTGGCGCCACCACTATCTGACAGCCAGCCCAGCAGGACAGGTCTTTTTATGTGCTGAGGTTAGTGAGATGGAAACAGCCAGGGTGGAGGATGTGGAATAGGGAGCTGTTGGTTGGTCGATGGTTGTTGACTGCCAGCTTCCATGCTCGTTTATTTGTGTGTCTCGCTTGTCTGACAAGACCACCTTATTGCACTTGTGTTTTTTGTGTCATCATTGGTTCAACACCTATTCCCACACTCCCCCCCCCCCCTCTTCCTCTCTCTGTCTCTCTCTCGGTCTCTCTCTCGCCAATAAAATAAATAACACAACGCCTCTCCCCTATCTGATCTAGTTAACCTAGTTAAAGCATATGTGTGTTGTGACTTCATCCTACTGCTACGATTGGATAGAGCGAGGCTGTAACTCACCTCCTTTTCACATCTCCTTGCGTCTCTCTCCATCACTCATATCTTAGAGCTGTTTACTGATACTATCAGAACGAGCTCAATGGCGATGTCATTCGCTACCAAGCCATAAATGTGCATAATATCTAACAAGGAGAGTGAGGGTAGAAAAAAATATGAAACGATGATGCATGTTCTGTCTGACTCAAGTCTGCCCATTAGGCATTTTAAAACACTTTCTTTCTTTAAAACACTTCCTATTACGACAATCGTCTAATCCAACTATTAACTGACAGTTTACGGATACGATTATCGCTGGTCAGATTAGCACACCAGTAAATAACTAACGTTACACTGCAAGTCAGATGGCTCGTTGCAGAAAATGGTACATGTTCAAAATGATTTCCAGCTAATGTTAGCTAGCTACATTGGCTATTAGCAAAGATTACGGATATACTGACAAGATACATGTCACTCCGCCCTTACAATCGTTGTCCACAAAGCGGCACGGTGGGCTGTAACTCCTGCCTGTCCTTTCTTTGGATTGGTGGATACATCTCATTATTGTCATCTTCTTTTGAATATTCGATGAGGGTTGATGACAACCATGTGTATTCAATGGAGAGAGATGCTATGCTACTAGCCTTAAAGTTGCCAGGATGTCACGTGTCCTACTTATATCAGTACACTCGTAACAACTTAAGCATTACGGTACATCTATTAGATCAAATAAACCTTACGTAGCAAATAAGTCATACATTTTTTGGTTGACCAAATTCCACACTTGACCTCCATACAAAAGCTTCCTTGCTTGGTGGGCAAAACATCGAATAAAATGCCACCAGCTGGAGGGAGGGAGATATTCCGCCGAGTTGAGCCTCACTCTTCCTCTCTGCCATTAGCTCCTATCTGATATCTTTGCACCATGTTTTTATCTAGCCAGCTAACTAGCATAGTAGCTAATATAGTTAGCTAGCTAACACCACAGATGAAAGGGTTAGTTATTGTAATCTTTGCTAACAGGTCACATAGCTATCTGCTTAGCTAACTTGCTTATTGCATGAATGTCAAGGGCACTTCAACACTAGCCTTATTATTAGTGAATTAACTAAACTAATATTAGCAACAGGAGTTTGATTTTGGTCACTGTCAATTCATCCATTTCTCAATACTGCAACTTTCTGTTGGAGAATGAGCTAGCTTGCTGCTGCTGATTTGCTTCGGCATTGTGCAGTGCTCGTGGCCCAGGCAGCGAATGGCGGCTGGCATAGCAACAGCTTTGCTATGTAGAGGGACTATCAGAAAAGCCGATATAGAAGGGTTGATAGCCTATAGACTAGAAAAGGCCAACATCGGCCCGATATATTGGCTCAGACGATTATTGGTCGTTCTCTAATATGTAGTAATGTACAGTACCAGTCAAAAGTTTGGACACACCTACTCATTCCAGGGTGTTCTTTATTTGTACTATTTGCTACATTGTAGAACAATAGTGAATACGCCAGAACTATTAAATAACACATATGGAATCATGTCGTAACCATAAAAGTGTTAAACAAATCAAAATATATTTGAGATTTGAGATTCTTCAAAGTAGCCACCTTTTGCCTTGATGACAGCTTTGCACACTCTTGGCATTCTCTCAACCAGCTTCATGAGGTAGTCACCTGGAATGCATTTCAATTAACAGGTGTGCCTTGTTAAAAGTTAATTTGTGGAATTTATTTCCTTCTTAATGCGGTTTAGACAATTATTTTGTGTTGTGAGAATAGGGCTACAGAAGATAGCCCTATTTGGTAAAATACCAAGTCCATATTATGTCAAGAACAGCTAAAATAAGCAAAGAGAAACGATCATTACTTTAAGACGTGAAGTTCAATCAATGCGGAAAATGTCAAGAACTTTGACAGTTTCTTCAAGTGCTGTCGCAAAAACCATCAAGTGCTATGATGAAACTTACTCTCATGAGGACCGCCACAGGAAAGGAAGACCCAGAGTTACCTCTGCTGCAGAGGATACATTCATTAGAGTTAACTGCACCTCAGATTGCAGCCCAAATACATGCTTCGCAGAGTTCAAGTAACAGACACATCTCAACGTCAACTGTTCAGAGGAAACTATGTGAATCAGGTTTTCATGGTCAAATTGCTGCAAAGAAACCACTACGAAAGGACACCAATAATAAGAAGAGACCTGCTTGGGCCAAGAAACACGAGCAAAGGACATTAGACTGGTGGAAATCTGTCCTTTGGGTCTGATGAGTCCAAATTTGTGATTTTTGGTTCCAACCACCATGTCTTTGTGAGACGCAGAGTAGGTGAACAGATGATCTCCGCATGTGTGGTTCCCACCGTGAAGCATGGAGGAGGAGGTGTGATGGTGTGGAGGGGCTTTGCTGCATGACACTGTCAGTGATTTATTTGGAATTCAAGGCACACTTAATCAGCATGGCTACCACAGCATTCTGCAGCGATACGCTATCCCATCTGGTTTGCGCTTAGAGGGACTATCATTTGTTTTTCAACAGGACAATGACACAACACAACTCCAGGCTGTGTAAGGGCTATTTAGCCAAGAAAGAGAGTGATGGAGTGCTGCATCAGATGACATGGCCTACACAATCACCTGATCTCAACCCAATTGAGATGGTTTATGATGAGTTGAACCGCAGAGTGAAGGAAAAGCAGCCAACAAGTGCTCAGCATGTGGGAACTCCTTCAAGACTGTTGGAAAAGCATTGCAGGTGAAGCTGGTTGAGAGAATGCCAAGCGTGTGCATAGCTGTCATCAAGGCAAAGGGTGGCTACTTTGAAGAATCTCAAATCTAAAATATATTTTGATTTAACACTTTTTTGGTTACTACATGATTCCACAGTTTTGATGTCTTCGCTATTATTCTACAATGTAAAAAATAGTAAAAATTAAGAAAAACCCTTGAATGAGTAGGTGTGTCCAAACCTTTGACTGGTACTGTATGTATGCGTGTAAGACTGTAATGTCTTTGTTAATGTTTTTAAATGTATGTACATTTTAAAGTATTTTTCGTTATGTGTTGGACCCCAGGAAGACTAGCTGTCACCAATAAAATCTACATCTAAATCTCTCCTCTCTCTTCACCTCTCCCTCCAGGTTCTCCCCAGCTCCAGGACAAACAGAAGCATTCCAGAGAGAACTCCTGCCTCTCTTCCAGGGAGAGACCCGTCAGTGCCATCTACCCCAATCCCCTAGACCCTGCACAGGTGAACTCACACGAGCAAATCAATACTCAGACGAGTACAGTTATAATACCTTAATTAAGACCTCTGCAGTCTGAACCAAAAGAGCTCTTCAGCAAGCATGAAATGTCACTCACAGTATGGATTTCTCTACGTTAAGACTGTAAACCTGAACTCCACATAAGTCAAAATATCTTACTCTCCTTTATGGATTTTGTAGCTTCAGTATTGTCCTGTCTTGTTTGCTTTTTCTAGAGGGCGACCCCTCATCAAATAGGTGACACCACACTACCCCGAAGTGATCCTAACCTTTCTGCACCAGACAAAGGTAAAACATGTCTCATTGTCTTGTATGTCTTCTCAGTCATTGTCTCCATCTCTCTTTCCGGTACATGAGTATATAAGTCCAAAATCATTACATCACCAAAGTATCCTTGGCTATGTGTCGTACCAAGACACTGCTAAACAGTCTCTTCTCATCCTTCAGTCAGTCAAAGAGATCATAGCTGTGGTCATTTGTCCGGACATGAGTGTAGTTGACAGACTGACCGGTATAGTTGACAGACTGACCGGTGAGAGTGTGACAGACTTTGTCTGGAGAGGAGACATCTGCTTCAATGACAGCCTCTCCCCATGAGGTCTATTCCTTCTCAGCGACATCAGTATTCACAGTCAACAGCAGACATGCGAGGAATCCCAAATGGCACCCTATTCCTTATATAGTGCCCTACTTTTGACCAAGGCCCATGGGGCTCTGGTCGAAAGTAGTGCACTTTATAGGGAATCGGGTTCCATTTGGGACACACACACACATTAAATTGATGCTTTTTATATATTAATATCAGAACGTGTGAAAACACGTTTATTCCCCAAGGGTTGATGGGAAATGCCTTTTCGGAAGTTTATCCATATGTATAAATGCATATGTGTCTCGGTTTTTTATCCACAGATGTCCGTATTGTATATTTTGTATGTTATATAAGCGCTTTATATTTTTGCATATTCCAGTGGGGCGGCATTTCAAGTCTAGTTTGGAAGGGCCCTTGTGTAATTAAAAAAAGCTCAACTGTTTGATTGCTTTCTGTGAACTTCACTGAAGGTTAGAGTTTCAGGGAAAATTAACTCAGTCATTTTATAGAAAATATAAAAAAATATGTGGAAAATGAATATACCTGTAAAACAAATCACGTCGATTCACAAGCCCAGTGGTGTGCCACTTTAAGGTGTATTCACTCAGCTCAAGTGGAAATGCGCAAACCTGCTCTTTTACACCAGTTTGTGGAAGAATGAACCTAACACAGGAAGAGCACCTTCGTATTAACAGGAGAGAACAGGGAAGTGTTATTTACAGTGTGATTTCTCTCACTGCATTCTAAACAGCACAGCGAGGGTTTAGGATGAACGAAAACTTGTCAGTTGCATGATATTCAGTACCGGTACATAAGAAGATTGACGTGTGGGTGATTGTTAATAATAATCATTCATCATTTTGTATTTGTCCTATTTGTCCTATTTCACACATATTTCACACATGTTTCTTGCATATCACACTCTCTCTGAGACACCCTCTCTGAGACACCCTCGGAGAGCGGAGTCACACCCAAGGTCTGCCATTCAACGGCGATCGTGGAGAAATTAGGATGAAGTGCCTTGCTCAAGGGCACATTCATAGATTCTTCACCTTGTCGGCTCGGGAATTCAAAACTAGCGACCTTTCGGTTACTGGCCCAACGCTCTTAACTGCTAGGCTATCTGCCCCCCCCCCCCACAAATTTAAAGATGCAGTCTGTCAAATCTCCACCCAACCATGCTTTATATTTAGGCTAAGAAGATCTTGAAATGTAGTAACTCTGTCATAAATCATCAGTTACAACAGCAGACACGAATCCCTACCTCTGTTATCAAATGTCCTGTTATTCACTATGATTACATTCTAATACAGATCTAGATTCTAGTCTACATCGTCTGATGTGCTGTGATATGTTGTGTCGTGTTGTAACCCAATGAGCAGTGATTGATGCATGTCTGTCTATATGTTTGTACACCAACATAGTGAGAACCACCTTCAGTAGCCGGAGTCTAGACAGTGTAAAAGAGGTCAACAACACACAGTTCTCTGACACTGTGGGAAAGTTGCTCTGTCCCCCTGTACCTCCTAGGCCACCATACTCAGGTAAACCAATCAGAACACTCAACCAATGAGGAATGGCACTAATTCTTTCCCCCATATTTTAACACCTGGTGCTTCCACCTGCTCTCTTACAAGGCTCGTTGTTACGCTGTCAACTCTCTGCTATAAACTTAGCTGCTCTCTTCTGTTCCTCCTGGTTTGCTTCTATAAATAACTTCTCCTTCACATGATGTATACATACTGTGTAATAATGGTCTGTATTCTAGCCTGGGTGCCTGTTTGTTTCTGCTCTAGCCAACTTGTTATTATCCTGCCAAAGGCAACCATCTAGCACTGTTGAGTACACACATAGTCCAGTACCCAAGCTATTTATTCCTTCTACTTATTGTAAATAATATGTATTTTTTTTCTTAACTGACTTGCCTAGTTAAATAAAGGTTAAATAAAAAAAATATATATATTTTTTAAATTATGAACAATAATGAACTATCTGACCAGCTTTGGTACAGGAGGACAAATCATAAAACAATCTATATGATTGACTTTGATGATGATTGCAGAAGAGTTCCTATAGACAAATAAATTGGTCAAGCTCACGTCTTTAAGCCGTCTTTTATCTGAGGGGACAACCAGTCTAGAGGGCATATTTTTCCTCTGCTATACCGCCTGCTACTCTATAATCCAAACTATATATAATAACTATAACCAGTTAGACTCAACTATACTATAAGATTGTATAGATGAGCCTTCTCATACCATCTCCATCCACTTTAATCTCTATGGTGCTTCAGGGGTTCATTAAATCCCCAAACAGCAAGCCTACACACACGCAAACACACACATGCAGTGCACACATACAAACACACACAGCACACACAAACATACACACACATACACAAACATACACAAACAGCGCACACATACACACACACACACACAGAGTGCACACATACACACACAAACATACACACATGCAGTGCACATAACTCTCAAACTCCCACTTTTCAAGCCCTGAGCCTGACACTTCCAGTAAACTTAGACTTATGTTATTATATTTTTTTAGTTATATATTTATTTTGTGACTCACTAGAGCTGACTTTTCCCCCTGTTGTTGCGTTGAATTGAGTGTTTTGCCCTCCAAAGAGCAGCTGTTGGATGTATAAACAGCTTAGTGCTGGCTAAGGACCCGCGGCTGTGCGATTATTTGATTCATAGATGCCCAAACCTACTGAAGTCCTCAGCTGTGGAGGACTCACTCCAGTGTCATCAAGTCGACTGGTACAAAATGGTGGCAGGAGTTAAACGTTCCCTCTTTTCTCTCTTTCTCTGTTTCTCTCTGGTTGACTGTCAACAGGCTCTTCAGCCAAGACTATGAGGTCGCAGTCCCCTCTCCCAACGTCCAGATCTCCACAAAAGGTTGGTGTTGTTGTGTGTGTGATTGCATTTGTGTCCTCTAGTGTTTTTCTGAGGCTGCTGATCTGAGTGTACCGTGCACTACAAATAGGGTCAGGTGGACAGCATGGGATCAGAACCCAGAGTCCTTCATTCCAGCAGTAGATGACTCATTTGATCCTGTTTGCGTGCATGCTTGTCTGAATGTGTGCGGGTTTGCGTACATACATGCATGTGGTACGTGGTGTATGTATTTGTGCATGCATGTGTCCATCTGTGAGTCTGTGGTGACAGATGACACTGATCCGGGTTGGCAGAACAAAGGCCAGCACAGCTAAACAGAACTGAGCTGAGTCCAGGGCCCTGAAGGAGTTCTCTCAGTATAAGTACGAGGCATTCAAATGGGTTAAACATATTTATTGAGGAAGTGGAACGGATGTTAGAAGGAGGATTCAGGAGGTGAATGAGAATGGACCGGATGAAGCCAATGGCTGCAGATGAAGGATCCAGGGAGTGGACACTGTAGGGTTTGGCTTTGAGTCTCAAAACATCATCGCCAGTTCTTGATAGTCCGGCTGCTGTGGTGATGGCAATCACTCCTATGAGATCCTTGGAAGAACCTAAAAGATACCAGATAGACGGTAGAGAAGGAGCAATGCAAGACTTCAAAAGGCTAGTAACACCACACGACATGCACTGCGGAACAGAGAGGGGTCTGATTAGCAATGAGTAGCAGCAGCTGATGCTTGTTGAGTTGCTAGGGAGCTGCGGTCAAGGCAACAGGTTAAAGTGTTGCATTCAAGTCTGGTCCTCTCTCCTGAATGTGTATTCATTCTTAACACAATAACAACCCTATGGCTCCCCCTCTCATATAGCAAGAGGAAGAGCCTCTTCGTTATATATCCCTGAACCTGGTACAACTACAAGTATTTGTAGTTGTCTCCATATTTTATTAAACAACTGCCCTGTACCTTTCCTATAATCTTTTATGGGTTGTTGGCTAGCTGCTGGTGAATATATCCTGTTGAGGGTTGAGGCCAAGGGAGCTGTGTATGTACAGTTGAAGTTGGACGTTTACATACACCTTAGCCAAAAACATTTAAACTCAGTTTTTCACAATTCCTGACATTTAATCCTCGTAAAAATTCCCTGTCTTAGGTCAGTTAGGATCACCACTTTATTTTAAGAATGTGAAATGTCAGAATAATAGTAGAGAGAATGATTTATTTCAGCTTTTATTTCTTTCATCACATTCCCAGTGGGTCAGAAGTTTACATACACTCGATTAGTATTTGGTAGCATTGCCTTTAAATTGTTTAACTTGGGTCAAACGTTTCGGGTAGCCTTCCACAAGCTTCCCACAATAAGTTGGGTGAATTTTGGCCCATTCCTCCTGCCAGAGCTGGTGTAACTGAGTCAGGTTTGTAGGCCTCCTTGCACACACACGCATTTTCAGTTCTGCCCACAAATCTTCTATAGGATTGAGGTTAGGGCTTTGTGATGGCCACTCATATACTTTGACTTTGTTGTCCATAAGCCATTTTGCCACAACTTTGGAAGTATGCTTGCGGTCATTGTCCATTTGGAAGACCCATTTGCAACCAAGCTTTAACTTCCTGACTGATGTCTTGAGATGTTGCTTCAATATATCCACATAATTTTCCACCTCATGATGCTATCTATTTTGTGAAGTGCACCAGGCCCTCCTGCAGCAAAGCACCCCCACAACATGATGCTGCCACCCCCGTGCTTCACGGTTGGGATGGTGTTCTTCGGCTTGCAAGGCTCCCCTTTCTCCTCCAAAACATAACGATGGTCATTATAGCGAAACAGTTCTATTTTTGGTTCATCAGACCAGAGGACATTTCTCCAAAAAGTACGATCGTTGTCCCCATGTGCAGTTGCAAACCGTTGTCTGACTTTCTTATGGTGGTTTTGGAGCAGTGGCTTCTTCCTTGCTGAGCAGCCTTTCAGGTTATGTCAATATTGGACTTGTTTTACTGTGGATATAGATACTTTCGTACCTGTTTCCTCCAGCATCTTCACAAGGTCCTTTGCTGTTGTTTTGGGATTGATTTGCACTTTTCCCACCAAAGGACGTTCATCTCTAGGAGACAGAACGCGTCTCCTTCTTGAGCGGTATGACGGCTGCGTGGTCCTATGGTGTTTATACTTGCGTGCTATTGTTTGTACAGATGAGCATGGTACCTTCAGACGTTTGGAAATTGCTCCCAAGGATGAGCCGGACTTGTGGAGGCCCACAATTTTTTTTCTGAGGTCTTGGCTGATTTCTTTTGATTTTCCCATGATGTCAAGCAAAGAGGCACTGAGTTTGAAGGTAGGCCTTGAAAGACATCCACAGGTACACCTCCAATTGACTCAAATGATGTCAATTAACCTATCAGAAGCATCTAAAGCCATGACATAATTTTCTCGAATTTTCCAAGCTGTTGAAAGGCACACTCAACTTAGTGTATGTGAACTTCTGACCCATTGGAATTGGAATACAATGAGTGAAATAATCTGTGAAATAAGTGAAATAATCTGTCTGTAAACAATTGCTGGAAAAATGACTTGTGTCATGCACAAAGTAGATGTCCTAACCGACTTGCCAAAACTATAGTTTGTTAATTAACAAGAAATTTGTGGAGTGGTTGAAAAAACAGTTTTAATGACTCCAACCTAAACTTCCGACTTCAACTGTATGTATGTACACTACGTGATCAGCTTTCTCCTGGCATCTGCCAAACCCAGATTCGTTGGACTGACAGATGGTGAAGTGTGATTGATCACTCCAGTCCACTAGCGGCGAGCTTTACACCACTCCAACCAACGCTTGGCATTGTGCATGCTGCTCAGCCATGGAAACCCATTATTTGAAGCTCCCGACGGAAAGTTATTTGGCTGACGTTTCTTCCAGACGCAGTTTGGAACTTGGTGATGAGGGTTGCAACTTTGGACAGACGATTTGTACTCGGCGGTCCCGTTCTGTAAGCATGTGTGGCCTACCCACTTCACAGCTGATCAGTTGTTGGTCCTAGAGGTTTCCACTTCACAATAACAGCACTTACAGTTGACCGGGCCAACTCTGGCAGGGCAGACATTTTACAAACTGACTTGTTGGAAAGGTGGCATCCTGTGACGGTGCGACGTTGAAAGTTACTGAGCTCTTCACGAAGGCCATTCTTTTGCCAATGTTTGTCTATGGAGTTTGCATGGCTGTCTGCTAAATGTTATACACCTGTCAGCACCAGATGTGACTGAAATAGCTGAATACACTCATTTGAAAGGGCGTCCCCATGCTTATGTATATATAGTGTATGTTAGGGCTGTCCCTGACTAAAAAACATTTTGGTCAACCGAGAGTCGTCTTCTTTCCACCAATCGATTGGTCGAAATGTTTAAACTTATTTTTACATATATAGACAGACACACCCTATGTGTTTGAATACAATTAACTACATCTGCACTGAGCTTGTCTGATGCTTCAAGCACACTGTTTGATTAAATAATTAAGACACACAAATGACTTAAGAAAGAGCCCGATGGTCGTACTGTGTTAAAAAACAAAAATGCGAGTGCCTGTGTGACTGGTGCATGTTGTCTCGCTCTCCTCCCTACTGCAGTGAAAAGGCACCACAGCACAGCAAGTGTTTATTGAGCTGTCCGCCCTGAAGCTGCAACATCATGTCAGCCATTTAGTTTCTTACTAGTTTCTGACTGAAAAGTTCTGTTATCACTCATTTGTTTAGGAAGAACATTCCCTATTCCCTCAACCCTTGCTCTATTTAGTGAAACATGTGAGCATCACATGCACGCGACCAATAGGACCTGACCTATAGCCTATCATAATCACATCAACAAATTGGTTATAACAAACTCCGAACACAGTACGTGACGGCAAAATGGATAGCGAAGACGTGAAAAAGAAACTCGAATTGGGCAAATGTTTACTGGTTGCTCAGGAGGGAAAGGGGAGGTCAGATCTGTGGAAGACATTTGACTTAGTTGTGGAAACTACTGGAGCTCAAGAAAAAGGGAGCAAGTGTTGCGTGAGTATGATGTGCCAAACAGTTGCTGTTAGATTACAATGTTATTTTTTCTGACAATTTGGAACACGGTAAACAACACCAGAGTCTGTTCTAATGAGAAAAAAAATATATATATTTATATATATAAAGCCTTTATTACAGCAGACTAAAAGCGTTCGTGAATTGCGGTTTATTTATTGTTTTGGCTGATTATTCACAGCTCCATTAGTTTTTTTTTTTTTTTTTTTTCATTTTAAACCTAAAATGCTTGATTGCTTTTCAAAGCATGAATGTCTCGTCTGCTGTGTGACGGCATGAACGAATGAAGGATTGATTGATTCACAGTAGCCTAGATATTGAAATATAGGCCTAAGTAAGTTATGGTATTAAGACTAAGCAGGACATGCTCTTAGGCCTACAGCTCGATGGTGGTTATACAAGGCTGCTACACCAAGCCTACTAATGATAACGACATTAATTATTATTATAATGATGATCATAATAATAATTGTAATAATTACAATAAGAAGGGGATCAAGAAAAAGGAGGATACAGGAACGAGAGCTGCGTGCATATTACATGTGACAACCCGGTGCTGTTAGATTACAATATAAATGTTCTGCCTGTTTGGAACAGTGTAAACAACACTGAATATTTTATAAGTAATACTAGTCTGTTCTAATAAAAAAACAAATGTAAACCCTTTATTACAGCATAGCAAAGAATAGCGAATCTATGAAATTGCTTTCTCCAACATTTTGCCGTTGAATGAGGCTTGGTGCTCACGGAATCAGCAGGCTATTAAACAAACACTCAAACAGATATTGCTTCTCTTGCCTGTCTTATTTCTGTAGATATGGATAATTTATAAAGCCATGCACATGTAACAGTTAGGCTGTTGATTATAGACATAATTATGTTGGGATTTCCTTCTCTCCTCACATCTTAGACAGTTAGGCTAAGGCAAGGGCTGTTTCCTCGTCTCTGCTGCTGCTGCTGCCTCCGCCGCATTGTTCTCAATCCCATTATGCTGGTTAATTTTCTATTATGCACATAGCAACATAGGCAAAGGCGCCAATTCTACGGTTCACTGGATTATGTTTCAGAACCGCGGACAGCAACCGTATCCAATGCGGGACAAAGCACATTATGATTACATACACTACCGTTCAAAAGTTTGGGGTCACTTAGAAATGTCCTTGTTTTTGAAAGAATAGCACATTTTTTGTCCATTATAATAACATTAAATTGATCAGAAATACAGTGTAGACATTGTTAAAGTTGTAAATGACTATTGTAGCTGGGAACGGCGGATTTTTAACGGAATATCTACATAGGTGTACAGAGGCCCATTATCAGCAACCATCACTCCTGTGTTCCAATGGCACGTTGTGTTAGCTAATCCAAGTTTAACATGCTGCCTAGGAGGCCAGCATCCCGAGTCGCCTCTTCACTGTTGACGTTGAGACTGGTGTTTTGTGGGTACTATTTAATGAAGCTGCCAGTTGAGGACTTGTGAGCCGTCTGTTTCTCAAACTAGACACTCTAATGTACTTGTCCTCTTGCTCAGTTGTGCACCGGGGCCTCCCACTCCTCTTTCTATTCTGATTAGAGCCCGTTTGCGCTGCTCTGTGAAGGGAGTAGTACACAGCGTTGTACGAGATCTTCAGTTTCTTGGCAATTTCTTGCATAGAAATTACCTTCATTTCTCAGAACAAGAATAGACTGACGAGTTTCAGAAGAAAGTCTTTGTTTCTGGCCATTTTGAGCCTGTAATCGAACCCAGAAAGGCTGATGTTACAGATACTCAAGTTTTATTGCTTCTTTAATCAGAACAACAGTTTTCAGCTGTGCTAACATCATTTCAAAAGGGTTTTCTAATGATCAATTAGACTTTTAAAATGTGTAACATGTATTAGCTAACACAACGTGCCAATGGAACACAGGAGTGATGGTTGCTGATAATGGGCCCCTGTACGCCTATGTAGAAATTCAATCAAAAATCTGCCGTTTCCAGCTACAGTAATCATTTACAACTGTCTACACTATATTTCTGATAAATGTTATGTTATTTTAATGGACACTAATGTGCTTTTCTTTAAAGAACAACGACATTTCTAAGTGACCCCAAACATTTGAACGGTAGTGTATGTTAGTGTTGAACCCTTATTTTTACATACTATAACCATGTACAACTTCAGTATCATGTCTTGATGATGGACTGTGACATTCCCATGGCCTCCTCAATGGATTAGTCCACTGAGACAGGCGCGAATCAAACATTCGTGTGGGTGTGTGCCTGACTGAACACCTGTGTGTGTCGAGGGTGTGTGCCTGACTGAACACCTGTGTGTGTCGAGGGTGTGTGCCTGACTGAACACCTGTGTGTGTCGAGGGTGTGTGCCTGACTGAACACCTGGGTGTGTGCCTGACTGAACACCTGGGTGTGTGCCTGACTGAACACCTGTGTGTGTCGAGGGTGTGTGCCTGACTGAACACCTGTGTGTGTCGAGGGTGTGTGCCTGACTGAACACCTGTGTGTGTCGAGGGTGTGTGCCTGACTGAACACCTGTGTGTGTCGAGGGTGTGTGCCTGACTGAACACCTGTGTGTGTCGAGGGTGTGTGCCTGACTGAACACCTGTGTGTGTCGAGGGTGTGTGCCTGACTGAACACCTGTGTGTGTCGAGGGTGTGTGCCTGACTGAACACCTGTGTGTGTCGAGGGTGTGTGCCTGACTGAACACCTGTGTGTGTCGAAGGGTGTGTGCCTGACTGAACACCTGTGTGTGTCGAGGGTGTGTGCCTGACTGAACACCTGTGTGTGTGCCTGACTGAACACCTGTGTGTGTCGAGGGTGTGTGCCTGTGCATTCTCCTACTCATGCTGTTGAGTGTTCTGACAGTGCTTTGAACGTCTGTGTGCTGTATGGTTTCTCTGTTGGTTGTCAGGCAGTATTGAACCACAATTGAATTATCTTCCCCCTCTCTGTCGTCTCATGTTCTCTTCCACATTGGCTTTCGCCTGTCAGATAACTCTGCTAATGAGCAATTTATTATCGAGCACCAGCCTGCATGTGGCAAGGCAGTTTAGGAGTGACATTTTAACAGGCTTTTACAAACCTGCATTCAGAAAGTCTTCTTTTATGGGTGTGTGTGTGTGTGTGTGTGTGTGTGTGTGTGTGTGTGTGTGTGTGTGTGTGTGTGTGTGTGTGTGTGTGTGTGTGTGTGTGTGTGTGTGTGTGTGTGTGTGTGTGTGTGTGTGTGTGTGTGTGTGTGTGTGTGTGTGTGCGTGCGATAATGGGGCCTGTTGGAGGTCTGCTGAGGGGTCTTCTTTGATTGTGCTGTGAGGGGCAGCTCAGCACTCTGGGCCTTTGAGATATGTGGGGAATATTAACATATCAACGAGCGTTTAGCTTCAGTCTTGTTGAGAGAAGTTACATGAATATTTCGAATTGTCAGACAGAAGCATGAATTTGCTGCGTCTCAGCATGATGACAAACTGTAGCAAAAAATAACAGATCAATTGTCCACTCCAACTAAATCCAATTAAGAGTAACAAGATATAACAGTATTTCCATGTAATTTCTCAGAAAACGTTTTGACAACTTATTGGATTCCTCACGCTGAAACTGCCGGATATTGTATTTCTCCGTCCCAATGCACACGGACGTATGATGAGGTGGAAAAAGCTGGTGTCTTTATTCTTGTGCTTCATAGGCTTTATTGTTCCTTTATGCTATACCTCATTAGGCTGTAAAGCACACATGTGCAGTCTTAAGGAGATTGGTACTTTTTCTGTTTGAGCGATTGGTTGTGGTTAGTTCTCCGTTTCTGATTGGTTCTCTGATAAGTTCTCCATTTCTGTTTGGTCCTCTGATTGCTTCTCTGTTTCTGTTGTGTTTCTGATTGTCTCTCTGTTTCTGTCTCTCCATAGAGTTCATTGCCGCCCTTCACGCCCTCACCCACTGAGTCCCAGTCGGCTGGACTGGTGTCCAACTCGCCCGTCCTCTCCGGTAGCTACAGCAGCGGCATCTCCTCCATGAGTCGCTGCAGTGTGTCCGAGGCGTCGGGCACCGAGGCAACCACTGGAGACCACCCCGCCCACCAGGGGCCCACCATGCCCAACTCGGTCTCCTCGGGCTCGGACGAGCTCATCCGCCGCGAGAACAAGACGCCGCCGCCCTACAGCGTGTACGAGCGCTCCAACCCTCGCCGGCCGGTTCCCCTGCCCCACAGTCTCTCCATCCCTCCCAGTGTGGACCCCCCGGCCCTGCCCCCAAAGCCCCACCAGCTACGCACTAGCAGCATGAAGCTGGTCTCAACATCGGACCCTCGCAGGGCCGACGGGGTGCCCCATGTCCCCAGACCCAGACCTCTCCCCAGGAAGGTCTCCCAGCTATAGGCTTGGTGAGGACCGACAACCCTAGTGGGTTGATGGGTGACACCACTGGCGCGTTTTGCACTTTTAACACTGTCTTCTCTTCAGTTTGGTAATCCCAGGCTCTGCCCAAGCCAGACTCATGAGTCTGTCTCGTTGTGAAGATCTTTTTTTCGAAAGGGCTTTGCATTGACTGACTTTGTCATTCCGCACTTTTAGCTCCAGTACAGTAGGTTCCACACGGTAAATTGCTGCGTTTATCAGAAGAGAAATGAAGACAACGAACGTAGGTGTCGATCTTTTGATAGATGTAATAGTCCCAATATATGTATATATTGGTTATATATAAGAAGTGTTTTGCCTTAAGTATTGGAAACAGAGTCTTTTATCCATGAGTCTTGCACGTTTTTGAAGTACACTGTACTTTTCTATATAGCTAAAAGGTGCTAGAGGTCTCATGCATATGCATTTCAGTTTATGGTAGTAGCTGAGGGCGAGTTCACATACATCCAAGATGGTACCCAGAACAGGAAGCAAAAATTGGATCATTTTTTTCATTGCCATGACCATTTGAAAAGTGCTGTATAGCTAAAAATCGATGCCTCGTTTTTATTCTTGGTCAGTAATGGAACATACCTTTCCCATAGGAATGGAGAATTGTAGTCGTAACAAGTTACTCAGAAATCCACCCCTTTCGTGATATTGAATCACTCAAATCTCTTGACCTTTCTCCAAGCTCTATTCTAAGACATAAAGAGCTCCTTCCGCCGTTGAAATCCACTTCCTTAGACCACAACGCACATGTTTCCAAGAATCCATTGTTCTTGGATCTGACGTGTGCCACTAAATTGAAAGGCTGTAGCTCTAGTAAATTGTGTGCCATTCTAATTCATTGGAGGCCATTGCTGTCAGAGGGGCCAGAGATGTGGACACACCCTAACCCTCCTGCATGGAGTGTAGTATGTACGTGGCGGTGGATCTTGTGGGGTTTACCAAGTATTGTGCCAAAGGAAGATGTACTGTATGTATGCTGTAACGACAAACTAGAATCCTGAACCTGGAAACTGGAAACACTCCATTGACTAGACAAGCTGAGTTTGTACTAGCCCACAATGCAAACAAAACAACAAAGCCAGTTATTTAGATGAAAAGTCATTGTGGGGGATATAAGAATGACAACTGTTACAAGTAAGGAATGGGGATATTATATTAGCACAAATGAGATTGAATCTGCGTTAACAGTGGTTACATTACCAAGGACTCACTCTATCTCTTGAGTTGGTATCCCGGCGACCACAATGGGCATTTGAAGTGCAGTATGTATGGTAGAAAAGGTGCCCGCTATCTGCCGCTCAGTAACTGCCGTACACACGAGGGCTGCTCTTCTATTTGAGAGTCTTTTTAGAAAAGCATTTTTCAACTAATCATTGTAAGGTCACGCTTGTACAGTGCCGCCGAGTGAGTTAGAGGTGTTGTCTCTGTTTGACATACGCGGTGGACAGAGTGTACCGGTATCGAGTCCTCTTCTCTTGTTCTACGGTATCTAGGCAGTCGCCACGTCAGGTGGTTTCCTGTCAGTGTTTTATGAAGAGAAGACAACACTGTTTTTGTAATAGAAGTTTTTAAAAAATTGCTTAAATATTGATCACTTAATTCAGCACAACGGTTTTCAGAATTAACTTGGGTATGGTTTGTATGTTTCACTTTTGTATGTTTCATTTCCTTTTTAATTTGTTGTGAATTTTCTGGATCAAATATTCACATTAATCAGTACTTGAGAAATTGTAAATTATATAATGATGAGATTGTTGTAAGTATGCCAAATATACTACCTTTGTGTATTACTATTATTGTAAATAGTGTGTTTTTAACAAAGTGTAGCTAATACACATTTACAGCTTTGAATGTTGGAACAGCAAATTATTGTTAGAAATGTCCAAAAATGCTGTTTTAGTGAGTGTAGAAGTCTATAGTAATGCATATCTACACCTACAGTAACACATTTACACGCTCAATAAACTGCCCTATGTAATAAAAACATTTTGCTCAAGCATAACATTTAAATCATTCCCAGCTCCAACCTGTTAAAAACAATTCAGTGATAATTACTTCGATAATAGTTGCATTGTACAATGTATGTGTACAGGTTGCGCAATCACAGCAATGTTTATAGTGATCTTATGTGTACTCTAACGTTACATGATTCAGGATCAGCTTCGTGACGTCAAAGTCAGTCCCACGCGATGCAACGACAGTCACGTACTGTGTAGGCACTCAAGGTGATGTGGTACTAGTTTATGAGGAACTGGTGCGTGATCAGATAAGACAATGTGTGCACACGGGGGGGAAATGTTCCTTTAAACCGAACACGTCTAATGAACGTCTCCTCTTTAGTCTGCTGGGTGAGTGAGTGAGCCTGGATGATGGCACTCTTCATAACATCACATCACCGCCAAGAGGAGTACCCTTCACCGGATCAGATAGACGCAGTAATACAGTAATTGTGTCTGAGGCTGGTAATTTGACAGTGTTAATCGTGTCAGAAATGAATTTCCTCTAATCCTGAAGACTTCTCGGAAGAGAGAACACGTATCGGGGTACCGGAGGAGCGATTAACGTGCCTCCCTTCTGGAACCCAGGAGAATGGGTTGTCAGTCCTACCCTCAATGGGCTTGTCAATCATCCTCACATTCAGCTTTCACTAGCAGGAAGGAAGCTGCGTTTCATTCATGGACTGAAAGACGGTCTCAGCAGTTTCGGGGAAGGCTTTAATCATTATGTAGAACACAACTTTTTGCGGATGCAAAAACTAGACATCCTGTGTTTAAGTGAAAATAGCTTAATTGTAACAGAGCTAATAGCTTGAAGGCATGACTGCAAATGATATATGAATGTCGTCGACTAGTGTGGCTTCCGAAAAATCCCTATAACACAACGCCATACATTTGAACAATGCGTCATTCAAACTGTAGTCGAACTCGGCGGAACAGTTTAGCCTCGTTATTCTGGATGCTAAACATCCGACATTGAAAAGTGTTCCATAGGTGCTAAAGAAGAATTAGCGATGGAAGGCGGGGTTTTAATTTAACCTTGCCTGGGGCACATTTTGAATAACACACAACCCGAGAGAAGCCCCTTGGTGTTTTTCTCTCTGTGCTAAATCTCCCTGGAATAGGAAAGCTGGAGCAACTCGACGGTGCACTGAAATCCGGCTTTTCAGAGAGGAGGGAATTTTCAAAGGAGCCTGACTAGTTGATCTTCTTTTTTATCCGTCTTATTTCCTATATCAACTTTGTTGTGCTCCTGGCTTATGGGGATTTACCTGACAGCTTCAAGTGCTCAGGGTCTTTTCTTTCTTTTTTTCATGCCAGAATGAGTGAAGTTACATTTTTATTGTGTGCGCTGTTCTCAGTGGAAGAGTATTGTCTCCACTGTGTCGGGATTCACCTGGCAGTTTCAAAGGGTTACGCTGTTAAGGATGTGTGTGTGTGAGAGCGAGAGAGAGAGGGGATCATCAATTGGAGACTTACTCGTCCAGATAAATTCATGTTTGTGCGTAGAGTGGCCTCGCTGAAATGGCCAACGCATTTATAAAGGCAGTACTTGTCGATAATGAATACACGGTACCAATACGCCACTTTAGAGTCCATACATTGGTCCTGGAGGACACGCGAAGGTCTTAGACTACATCATGAAGAATCAGCAGTCATGGGAATCCAATGGGAGTCCTGTGCAGTGCTTACTACAGCACAAGGACTACATTAAAGAGACATTGATGGGTCAATTACCCATAAAAAGAGCACAAAGGAATGGTTGTCTTGGGGAAAAGGACACGTGTTGAAGGGCATTGTTAACTACCTCTGTCTGTCCTGGTTGGGGCTAGTTTCTTACCATGCCATTGAGTTTCCTTCCTGTATGGTTGACTATTTGAGCGTTTGTGCAATTCCAATAGCCAGGTGTGTTTACGTCTTCAGTTCACTACTAATAGTATTATGCCATCGCTCTCTTGTTGTATTATTCAGACACTTCTATTTGTTATCGGAGGACCGACACAGACAGAGAAGTGGCTTGGGGTAGATTATAGTACAGAGGTAATTTCACTGAACTCAAAGAGAGGAAAAGAACAGCCCTGGATGCACCGTATTCATCACGACTGCATGGTGAGAGGTGTAGCACCCTCCACCGAGCACTTGAACCTGTACTTTCATTATCTCACTCCCCATCCTCTTCGCTTACTCATTGTCCAAGGTCACCAGACTAGAGGCCCTGTTTACCCTGCTCCAATACCCACAGTGGACCCTCGTCTCTGGCCATGTTGACACCTCCACCGCCTGTGCTGCTGAGAAGCACCAGAGGGACCCCTTTATCTGGAGCTCAACACTGTTAAAACCAAAACAGTGCTCACTCTCTCTCTCTTCCTCCCTCCCTCTCTCTCTCTCTCTCTCTCTCTCCCTTCCTCCTCCTTTCTCTGATAATCACCTTAGTTCTGCCTGGGTGACCTTGCCACAGCGATGCGCAGATGAATAAACATGAGCCCGATGAAGCCGGTTGGGGATTACAGGGGTACGCATACGGCACCGCCACCTAAACACTAATAAAGTGTAGAGTACAGTGTCACTGCTGTAACGTCACACGCTCATTACCGTAACCAATCATTTACAGGAGGAGCTGTAAGGTGTTATGACTTCAAAAGCCATACTACAAAAGATACGACGTAAAAATGACTCAACCGCTGAATACAAGTTCATGGTTTAGACTAGAGTTTGAGTTATAGTAGGGACTAAATGGTTTAGCAAAGTGACTGAAAGCTTGAAAAACAATATGTCAAAGGCAGGATAAACTCAAACAAACTGTGGCATCAAAACAGCAGGCAGAAGAAAAACCCGTTCTCTGTTTCCCCAACCCCATCTCACTTCTGATATTGCATTGTGATTGAACATGTGCCAGTAGTGGCAGCGGCAGTGTTGTTTTGAGTAGGGAGGGATGGCTGCTGTGGACCAGAATATTTGACAGGCTCCGGTGGCAGTGATATACTGCTTGGGTACACATGGTTTGATTTTAGTGTGACAGTGACTTGACTGCGCTGAGGGCTTCTGTGAGCTTTCCATGAGTGATTAGTTTGTCCTCCATAAGGCAGGCTCCGAACATTCACAAAGCATTCCTATGGACTTTTCGGGTCATGTCATAAAATTGTATGTGGCTGGAATCATGACTACTGTTTCTCATTCTTCTCCCTACGGTTCCCCTCTATTAACTTTTTATCCTCTTTTGATGGGTCTAAACGAAACAAGATAAGAGAGAGAACGAGAGGGCGGGGGGGAGAAAATAAATCAAAGAAAATAAGCACTGCATATAAGGCAGTAATACGATTTGAAAACACCACAGTAACATTGTAGCACTCTAGTACAATGTATTATAGGGATACTACTGATAGCCACCCACCCAACCGGTAATTTACCAAAGTTACCAGCATCTTCAGGAATTCTGTGTTAATGACGCTCTCATCAGGCTAGATCAAGTGCTCCAGGCCACCACCCAGACTAGCTGATCAATAAGGTACCCCCCCAAGAACTCCTAAGCATCAGCTCCCCCTCGTTTGTCCAACACGGGGTAACATGCTGATGGGGTTGTATTAGTCTACTGTTTTAATGGAGTTGATGTCACTCTGCGTGTGGTGTGGATTTTCGATGTGTGGTATAGTGGAGTGAATGTATTAATGTATTGGAGATTAAACCCAAGGTCTTTCTGCTTGGATAGCATACGGCAATGCTTTAGAGAAAATACTTCATGTGATTTCCGAGTTGTCTCAGTCGATTACAGCTCCACATTTGGTGGTTTATGAGCTGATTAGAATATCATGCAGTGCACATTAGCCACGATGGCAGCCTGGCAGGCTTGGCAAAACCCATTGGCCTTCTAGACTGAAGGAATTGATTTGGACTTCTTTTGAACAACATTTGGGTGATTCCTCAGGAAACTAGAACATAGAAATACCACGCTTTTGGGGGATTTTCACTAAATGTGGTCCACAGAAGGGTTCTTTGGAGGAAGGATTGTTGACATATGTTTGACATTTGTCACTCCCTGGTCCGTTTAACCGGTGCTTGTCTCCACCCCCCTCCAGGTGTCGCCCATCTTCCCCACTTATCCCTTGGGGATGTATGCTTGTGTTTTCTGTCTGTCTGTGCCAGTTCGTCTTGTCGGTTCAAGTCAACCAGCGTTTTGTCTTACCTGAAACCTCATTTCTATCTGAAAGCATAATTGAGAGATTATTCATTAAGACCTCAAAGTCTTTCATCTGTAGGTGCTACAAAGCAAAAGTTGGTGTCATGTGAAGCTTTACCGTTTGCTCTGTAATATGAGTTGTTTTCTTGATTTCAATAACAAATGTCTTACAATGATCTATGAATATAAAAAAATATAAACATGCATATTGGGAGAAAAAAAAATGTATTTGTAAAATTTGACTTTCATTCATATTTGTCAATATTCATACATTTATGTAAGAAATGTGTTAATGAAATCAAAATACTATTAATTATACAGAGCAAGCGGTACAGCTTCATATGACACCAATTTCTGCTTTGTAGAACCTACATATGAAACACGGAGTCTTCTAGAAGGCCTGGGTAAGGCCAAAAGGTCAAAAGTATTTAAACTTCAAGTAATTATTTATCAATTAGACTATACACATGTCAAATACATGTCAACAATCCTTCTTCCAAAGAACCCTTCACTGGATTACATTTCGTGAAAATCCCGCAAATCATGGTATATTTTTGTTCTAGTTTTGGGTGTAAACAATGTTAATTCAACCAGTGTGTAACCAGTTGTGTGTGTGTGTGTGTGTGTGTGTGTGTGTGTGTGTGTGTGTGTGTGTGTGTGTGTGTGTTAGGCAGCCTGGCCAGACCAGCAGGGAGGGTCCTGCTAAGCACCAGCTGCTAGCTGCCTTTCGCACCGATTCCCACCAACTGTGGGCCCTGAAATATTTACAGTGGAGGCAGCTAGCGTGTTTTGATGGAAAATTCATTTTCAGCTCACATCTATTTTTTGGGCATCCCTCTCTATTCCCCCCTCCTCCTTCTCTTCTCTTCTCTCTCTCTCTCTCTCTCCCTCCCTCTCTTCATCTCCTCCTCCTTCCCTCGCTCTGGCCTCCTAATCGTGTTATGAGGAGTCAAGGAGGTAAATAAAGAACAACCCTGGTTAGTTGCTGCACTTAAGTTTGTTTACTTTCCTGCCTTTGGTGGAAATACATTTTTGGCCTCGTGTGTGAGGTGATTGGTACATGGCATAGCGCATAGACATATAATGAATAGATTATATTTCCATGGCATAGCCACAATGGCCAAGTTTTTAATGTGATCTATAGACTGATATAAAGTGATGTGAGTCTAGCTTGAACAGCTCAGGACCTGTCGTCATTCTACCTATTATCATGGATGCCATAGCTTCAGCATGCGATGTCAGAGAAAGGTGTATGCAACCGCTCGCTCGCTCGCTCTCTCTGTCTATCTCTCTCTCTTGCCTCTCTCTTTTGCATTTCTCTCTCCTCCCTCCCTCCCTCCCTCCCTCCCTCCCTCCCTCCCTCCCTGGTTTTATCAGAGTCTGGCTGGCTTATAGAACCAGCTTCTTAAATGTCAGGGAGGAAAGACGGCACCAGAGGATGTTCTGGAATCAAAACTCCTTCCTCCTACTCCGCTTTACTAAAATTAATCTTGCTATCTCGCTCCAGTCCAAATGTTGCAGCAATAAGCAGCTAGCCTGCTACAGGTACAAACCAAAACCCACAAGCACACTGTTAACAGTAGATCTAGATGAAAGTTGAAATGGACAGTGATGGACTTTGCGTGACCCTGTGGAGTACAGGGCACAGTGACAACATTGATTTAAGAAAGCCTGGTTTCTCAGCATGGCTGGAACATAGAGCTAATTAAGTTACATAATATAGTGGGCCTCACCTTTCAGTTCTATTGAGTGAGGTCATGTGGCCTATTAAATGATTGGACGCATCGGGTGTCAGGGCACATGGGTTTCCATGGAAATTCATTTTGTCAAATGCTAAAGGGATTAGTGGGCCATTGATTGAACCTTTTGAGTTCGTCCCTATACTGTACATAAGCACTAATGCACGCACGTGCACACACACCGAAACCCTCAGGGGAACCGTAGAATGTCAGAAAGTAGCATGGGGCCTCCCGAGTGGCGGGGTGGACTAAGGCATTGCATCGCAGTGCTAGCCGTGCCAGTAGAGATCCCAGTTCGAGTCCAGGCTCTTTCCCAGCCGTCCGTGACCGGGAGACCCATGGGGTGGTGCACAATTGGCCCAGCAACGTCCGGGTTAGGGGAGTGTTTGGCCGGCAGGGATGTTCCTGTCCCATTGCGCAGTAGCGACTCCTGTGGCGGGCCGGGTGTCAATGCACACTGTCACAGTCGCCATAGGTGCGGCTGGCTTCCGGGTTAAGCCGGCGTTGTGTCGAGAAGCAGTGCGATGTGGCTGGGTTTGTGTTTCGGAAGACGCACGGCTCTCGACCTTCGCCTCTCCAGAGTTTGTACGGGAGTTGCAGCGATGGGACAGGACTGTAACTACCAATTGGGGAGAAAAAGAGGGAGAGAAAAAACAATAATCAAAATTGAAAGTAGCATAGATTCTATTTCTCATTTGATCAGAATGCAGAATATTTGATTATCAAAATTACTGTAACAGCATTAACAATCTAAATGTTTTGCCACAAAAATAAAGTATGTACAATAACAGCATCATTCTACCTGTAATGGTAGTTTAGAGCTGCTACATTGTGGGTTGTTTTATACGCCTTCAGGCCATTGTATTTCCTATATCAGGGTTTCCCAAATTTGGTCCCGGGGCCCTCGCTGGGTGCACATTTAGTTTTTTGCCCTAACACTACACATCCGATTTAAATAATCTAAGCTTGGCGATGAGTTGGTTATTTTAATCAGCTGTGTAGTACTAGGGCAAAAAACAAAACGTGTACCCAGAGGGGGCCCTAGGACCAAGTTTGGGAACCCTGTCGTATATGATTATGGTGTGTCGCCAACCAGGCCTACATTCCAGGAAATGATGTATTCTTTCGTATGCAGGACCATTTCTATTTCCCATCAGAGAGGAAGTTACAGTAATGCACTGAAGTGGAGTTGTCACGCCACAATAAACAGAGTCATGCGAGGACGATCGGCAGTTCAATTGATAGTGATGATGGCAGGCCAATAAAAGAAGATGTTTGGGCCCAGTGGCAAACTCCTTCTCATCCCACAATGCATAGCATGATCCCCGCGGGTGGGGTTGAGTCAGAGCCAATGGAGGTGTGTATGTGTGCGTGTGCAGGCATGTGCAGGCGTGTAGAGGAATCCATCCTCAAGAGAGAGCCTTTGGGACCAGTCGCACTTTCAGAAGCTCATCTGTTCACGCACCTGTGATGCCTCCGGTCTAGTTATCAACATATAACCGCTGCAGGAGGAGAGAGGAAGGAAGAAGGGAGGAAAAGACAGAGAGGAAAGGATGAATGAGAGATAAATACTGTAATGCAGTATGAAACTACAGTATGTACAGTTAGAACACACACACCAGCCCGGGGCATCTCTCTCATAGTGTTCTTAAAGCAGTATGGGCCCAGGGACCTTAGGACAGTCTACAATGAATCCTGGGCTCAGTATCTAGCACAGCAGGTATAGGTCAGGGTACAGCAGAGATGGCATTGACTGCGAACCGAACAGGCCCTTTATCCACTATCCACTACTCCTGGCAACCCTGCCTGGCCCTGGATGAGAATAAAAGTTGTCCTGTCTGCGTTTGATCTCCATCTTCTCCCCAATTTCATGATATCCAATTACTATCTTGTCTCATCAGTGCAACTCCCCAACGGGCTCGGGAGAGGCGAAGGTCGAGTCATGCGCCCTCCGAAACATGACCAGCCAAACCACGCTCCTTAACACCCACCCGCTTAATCCGGAAGCCAGCTGCACCAATGTGTCAGAGGAAACACTGTTCAACTGACGACCAAAGTCATCCTGCAGGCGCTGGCCTGCCACAAGGAGTTGCTAGAGAGTGATGAGCCAAGTAAAGCCCCCACCCCGCCAAACCCTTCCCTAACCCGGACGATGCTGGGCCAATTGTGCCCCGTCCTATGGGACTCCCGGTCACGGCCGGTTGTGACACAGCCTGGGATCGAACCTGGGTCTGTAGTGACGGCTCAAGCAATGTAATGCCTTAGACTGCCGCGCGACTCGGGAGGCCTGATCTCCAATTCTAATAGAAGAGGCATGGAACAATGGGTATGTTTTTTAAAAATTATTTTCTCATCTCATCTTCCAAGGCTCTGGCTTTATGACGACGGCTTCTGTGACAAAGGCTAATTGTGTTAGATTTGGCCAGTCGCTGCATCTGTTGGAGCCCCAGCTCTGTTCATAATATCGCCTGAATTGAACTGTTGGAAAATGAAAAGGCAATAATAGGCAATCAGATCTAAGTGAGGCGTGAGGAGTTGCAAAGCTTTTTCATTATTTGGCCCCATTCCAGTGATTTCTCTGCCTCACACCAACGCCGGCTCCTCACCTATACTGTAACGTTGAAAGACACGTCATTTTGTTTTAAGTCCTACTGTCCATTTTCATAATTTTCTCTTAATCTCACTCTACAGTTAGATGGGATTATCCCCAGAACCTTAAACTATGTCTCCTCTTATTTTGACTCATCCATAGAGTACCAGAGTATGATTCATAATATCCATAAAACCTAGCGGTCAAACAGGGAAATGGTTTCAATCGTTTTCCACCATTCAGTTTTCCCATAGGGGATTTTAGATACACTTAAAATATGGGCTGTGTTTTGTGTAGGTTCACCCTGGCATGAGGTTTTGATTACCGTGTAAGTCTCTGTATTTACCCTCCCAAAATGAAGTGCTAATTAGCTGCTAATGTGGCTATCATAAAGAACTACAAATGCCATGATGGTCTGGACGAGACTGCCCGAATCGGGGGAAAGGTAAGAATTTCTAGATTAACTATCTAATGTTAGCTAAATGTAGTGATGAATAAATTGGCTACATTTCTTTAAATTGACAATTCTGTGAACGGTCTTGTGCAAGTTTTCAATTGACACAATACCTGTTAGCAAAGGTGATATGATGTGCAGGAGCTTGCAGGGATTTGTAGTCTTGCATGATGTCTACTTTGATGCTAATTAGCATTTTCGAAACTGAGAATAAATAGAGCCGAATATATTGATAAAAGTCACCTTGTCTGAGAGGGATTTACATAGTTATCAAAACGTCACGCCAGGGTAAGCCTACATGAAACACAGACCTTTAAGTGTTTCTAAAATCCCCTATGGGGAAAAATGAATGGTGGAAAAACAATTGGAACCATTTCCCTGTTTGACCTCTAGGTTTTATGGGTATTACGACACCTCCACTGTGGGTCTCAATAGGCTTTTAAGCGGTGTCAATTACATCAGGTTGCTTGCTTAGCAAGTACCACTTCCACCTGATTCGGCTCACACCGAGGCTCAAACCCAGGTTCTCTGCCTTGCTAGCACACGTGACCAGCCTCCCGAAGAGTCTTACCAGTCAATGCCACCGAAAAGTCAACAATTTGAAGCGCAAGTGGGGACAGTTCAGGCCGAGGAGTACGTTACACACATCCCTTCGGGCTGAGGAATAAGTTCACACATCCCAATGTGCTACACAAAAACAGGACTTGAATTGTGAAGCCCCCGAAAGACAAACTAACATATGGCCTGCTTATGGTATCTATCTCCATGGATAATATAACCTTTAAAATGTTAATTTTGACTCTGCATTCATCAAGGGAATGGTTCAACCTAGATACTGTAGCTCTTCAACCGACAGTAGTGGCCCTTCAAATGTAACAACTGTGATATATATTTCATAGGGATAAAGTCAAGAAAGTCTGTGTGTGATATGAAAGAGAGATGGGATGGAGAAAACCAGTTTGAAATAGCAGAATAAATCTCTCTCTCTTTCTCTCTCATGCTCTCTCTCCCTTCATCTCCATCTCCCCCGCTCTACTCTCTCTATATCTGTCTCTTCATATCCTATTTCTCTCTCCGTTCTATGCTCTCTCTCTCTCTCTCTCACTCTCTCTCCATCTCCCCTCTGTAGCTTTTAAAAAAACAGATTCAGAAACAAACATATTGTATCACAGCACCTCTTCTCTTTCTAAATATCTAATTTAACTATAATGTAAAAAGAATATGTACACTACCGTTCAAAAGTTTGGGGTCACCTAGAAATGTCCTTGTTTTCCATGAAAACATACATGAAATGAGTTGCAAAATGAATAGGAAATATAGTCGAGACGTTGACAAGGTTAGAAGTAATGATTTTTAATTGAAATATTAATTGTGTCCTTCAAACTTTGCTTTCGTTAATGAATCCTCCATTTGCAGCAATTACATCCTTGCAGACCTTTGGCATTCTAGTTGTCAATTTGTTGAGGTGATCTGAAGAGATTTCACCCAATGCTTCCTGAAGCACCTCCCACAAGTTGGATTGGCTTGATAGGCACTTCGTACCATACGGTCAAGCTGTTCCCACAACAGCTCAATAGGGCTGAGATCCGGTGACTGTGCTGGCCACTCCATTATAGACAGAATACCAGCTGACTGCTCCTTCCCTAAATAGTTCTTGCATAGTTTGGAGCTGTGCTTTGGGTCATTGTCCTGTTGTAGGAGGAAATTGGCTCCAATTAAGCTCCGTCCACAGGGTATGACATGGCGTTGCTGTCACGATCGTGTGGAGGATTGACGGACCAAAACGCAGCATTTGGAAAATAAGCCATCTTCTTTTATTTTAGAAGAAGCCAAAACAAAACAAAACACTTACGAACTAACCAAAACAATAAACGACCGTGAAGCTAATAAAACGTAGTGCACACACACAGGCTACAAATGTTCAACATAGACAATTACCCACCTCAAACGAAAGCCTATGGCTACCCTAAATATGGCTCCCAATCAGAGACAACAGAAATCAGCTGTCTCTAATTGGGAACCCATTCAGGCAACCATAGACTCTCCTAGACAACTACACCAACATAGACACAGCTAGACACATACACTCAACACAAACCCATACACTACACCCAACACCCCCTTTACCATATAACCACCCAAAACCGATAAAACACAAACATTCCCCATGTCACACCCTGACCTAACTAAAATAATAAAGAAAACAAAGAATACTAAGGCCAGGGTGTGACAGGTGCAAAATGGAGTGATAACCTTCCTTCTTCAAGATCCATTTTACCCTGTACAAATCTCTCACTGTTACGTACGCCTCTTGGAGGAGGGAACACAACACCCTACTACAACTCAACTCCCCTTGGAGTGAAAAAAGATATGTGATTGTAGGTGTGTAGGTTTGGGTAAGGATGACAGAGATAGAGAACATTACCGTTTGCAGGGAAGTCATTCTTCCACCACCAAAGCACCCCCAGACCATCACATTGCCTCCACCATGCTTGACAGATGGCGTCAACCACTCCTCCAGCATATTTTAATTTTTTTCTGTGTCTCCTGAATGTTCTTTGTGATCCGAACACCTCAAACTTAGATTCGTCTGTCCATAACACTTTTTTTTCTCCAATCTTCCTCCTTCCAGTGTCTGTGTTCTTTTGGCCATCTTAATATTTTATTTTTCTTGGTCAGTCTGAGATATTGCTTTTTCTTTGCAACTCTGCCGAGGAGGCCAGCATCCAGGAGTCACCTCTTCACTGTTGACGTTGAGACTGGTGTTTTGCGAGTACTATTTAATGAAGCTGCCAGTTGAGGACTTGTGAGGCGTCTGTTTCTCAAACTAGACACTCTAATGTACTTGTCCTCTTGCTCAGTTGTGCACCGGGGCCTCCCACTCCTCTTTCTATTCTGATTAGAGCCCGTTTGCGCTGCTCTGTGAAGGGAGTAGTACACAGCATTGTACGAGATCTTCAGTTTCTTGGCAATTTCTTGCATAGAAATTACCTTCATTTCTCAGAACAAGAATAGACTGACGAGTTTCAGAAGAAAGTCTTTGTTTCTGACCATTTTGAGCCTGTAATTGAACACACACATGATGATGCTCCAGATACTCAACTAGTCTATAGAAGGCCAGTTTTATTGCTTCTTTAATCAGAACAACAGTTTTCAGCTGTGCTAACATAATTGCAAAAGGGTTTTCTAAGGATCATTTCTCCTTTTAAAATGATAAACTTGGATTAGCTAACACAACTTGCCATTGGAACACAGGAGTGATGGGTGCTGATAATGGGCCTCTATATGCCTATGTAGATATTCCATAAAAAATCTGCTTTTCCCAGCTACAATAGTCATTTACATCATTACCAATGTCTACACTGTATTTCTGATCCCTTTGATGTTTTTTTAATGGACACAAATGTGCTTGTCTTTCAAAAACAAACGTTTGAACGGTAGTGTATTTACTGTATGAATAGTGTGTAAACAGTATTTTTGTTGTCTCTTGGTGTCTTTCCTACATACGAATACTGCATGTGTACGTTTTATGTGGACACCAGGAAGAGTAGCTAATGCATGTGCATCCAGTGTTATACATCCAGTGTTATACATCCAGTGTTATACATCCAGTGTTATACTTACTGCTCTTTCTCAGTCTGTCTCTTCCTCTCCTCTCTCTCTCTATCCCTCTCTTCATCTACTCTCCTCTCTCTCACACTCCCCCTCTCTCCTCTCCTCTTCCAACCCTCTCTCTCCCTCCCAACCCTGTTCTCTCTCTCTCCCGCCCATTTCCCCCCTCTCATCTCCTCTAGTTAGCGATTTAATATGTCTGTTTCAAGAGAAAGGCATCACACTTAAAGTAGCGTGTGTGTGTGTGTGTGTGTGTGTGTGTGTGTGTGTGTGTGTGTGTGTGTGTGTGTGTGTGTGTGTGTGTGTGTGTGTGTGTGTGTGTGTGTGTGTGTGTGTGTGTGTGTGTGTGTGTGTGTGTGTGTGTGTGTGTGTGTGTGTGTGTGTGTGTGTGTGTGTGTGTGTGTGTGTGTGTGTGCGTGCGTGCGTGCGTGCGTGCGTGCGTGCGAGAAAGGCATGTGGCTGCCAATGGGTCCTCAAGTGCTCCACTCATTTTTCTCTCCAAATTTGATTCTCAAAGAAGAAATGTTATATTATGCCACCATATCCTGCTGGGGGAGACGTTTCATGTTTTTAGTGTTGCTTCTTTCCTTCTGTTCAGTTCCCTTTCACTGAAAAATAGATTTGGAGCTAACATTTCCTCATTCTGTTTTGATTGGGCCGTCTGTCATTGTCTTTGTGTCTGTTTGTATTGGGTGCGATCAGAATGAATCAATGACTTGTCAGTCTAGAATATTTATTGGAAGTATGTGTGTGTGCATCCATGTGTGTTTGTGTGTGTAACCTCTACCAGCTCCTCACAGCCCTAGAGAATGAGATTTGATTGAGTGATGCCACAGACCCTCCAACCATTAGACATACACCTAACTGCCAAGATAATTGAAAAACTAAAGTAAATGAGGGATACAAAGTATATTGAAAGCCGGTGCTTCCACACATGTGTAGTTTCTGAGTTAATTAAGACTTGAACATCCCATCATGCTTAGGGTCATGAATAACAATGCTGGGCAGGCCATTGATTTGGTTTCCATGGCTATGCCCCCATAGGATGACAATGCCTTCTTTCACAGGGCATGAGTGTCACTGAATGGTTTGATGAGCATGAAAACGACGTAAATCATATATCATGGCCGTCTCGGTCACCAGATCTCAACCCAATTGAGTTTCTGGAGCGGTACCTGAGTTAGTGTTTTCCTCCACCATCAACAAAACACCAAATGATGGAATTTCCCATGGAAGAATGGTGTCACATCCCTCCAATGGACGTCCAGACAGCTTTAGAATCTATGCCAAGGTGCATTGAAGCTGTTCTGGCTCGTGGTGGTCAAACACCCTATTAAGACACTCTGCAGTGCCCTCCTTATTAACTGGGACGGTAACATTATTACATTTTTTGTCAAAATAAGTTTTGTCCCCTAACATGGGGGGACTATGTACAGAAGGTGCTTTAATTTTGAAACGGTTCACCCGATATGTATGACAATACCCTCAAATTAAATCTGCCAGTCTGCCCTTTAACCTCATAGTCATTGTTTAATTTCAAATCCAACGTGCTGGTGTACAGAGCCAAAACAACAAAGAATGTGTCACTGTCCCAATAATTACGGAGTGTTCATGTTTCCTTGCGGCAGGTAGCCTGGCAGGTAGGAGCGTTGGGCTAGTAACTGAAAGATTGCTGGATCGAATCCCCGAGGCACCAGGGATTTTGTTGTTACGCCCCCGAGCAAGGCTGTTAACCCCCAACAACAACTGCTCCCCGGGCACCGATGATGTCGATGAAGGCAGACCCCTTCACCTCTCTGGTTCTGAGAGGTTGGGTTAAATGTGGAAGACACATTTCAGTTGAACAACTGAATAGGTATCCCCCTTTCCTTTACTTTGGCAGTTGCCTGTATATATCACATTGATCTTTATTGAGCATGACCTACAAACGTTTGTTTCATGCATCTGACTTTTGTATTGATCTACAGGACGGTAGCTCTCCAGGAACAAGGCCTGAGAGCCCTGGTCTACAGTAAGGGTCTCTGCACCGGTGTTCAAACTTGTGAACTACTGCCACCATCCTCCTCTTACTTGTATGCAAAATGTACTGCAGAAGCGTTAAGATTCAGATCACTGTCTCATTATAGAAATGGGTTTGCCCAGAGGAGTAGCCAGCGATTAAAGAGAATACGCTCTTTTTAATAACGTTCACACCACAATCTGGAGGCATCTTGTTTTCCGCTCACACTTCAGACCAACGGGAGAATACCATGACCCCATCTCAAAGGCTGGCTATTTGTTCTAATTGGTTTAGACAAGGGTATTTCCCAGATCGCACTCTATTCCCTATATAGTAGCTACACTATATATGGAATAGGGTGCTATTTGGAAAGCAAACAAGTGAAAAAGAGGTGAAAAAGAGTACAAGTGGAGTGAAAAAGAGTACAATTTGAGGTTGGATGGAGATGCTTGCATTCCTATCTAAGGTAGTTTTAACTCAATTAAGATATGTAATCGAGGAAGAATGATCTACTTTATCTCTCTTCTGGTTGAATTTGGTGGCTGGAAGAGAAAGGCATTTCCTCACTGACTATCAATTGGTTTAATGGCTGGACCTTAACATATTTTGTGAGTTAAAGACCTGTCATGGGAATGGCCCAGTTTTGGTGCTGGTAACCGTGTTGCAATAGGATGAATCTACAGGCATTGAATCAGTGAACATAATAGTTAGTAATTGCCTTACTTTGATGTAAAGACATGAACCAATTGTGCTATGTGACAATGATTCGAATAACAATACAATGTTTTAACTGGTTAAACAAATTGAAAAAGGTTTAAGAAAAATTATAATATAATTACATTTTCCGTTGACAGTTGGTGAATGCTTAAAAACATACAGTTGAAGACGGAAGTTTACATACACTTAGGTTGGAGTCATTAAAACTCGTTTTTCAACCACTCCACATATTTATTGTTAACAAACTATACTTTTGGCAAGTCAATAAGGACATCTACTTTCTGCATGACACAAGTCATTTTTCCAACAATCGTTTTCCAACAGATTATTTTACTTATACTTCACTGTATCAAAATTCCAGTGGGTCAGAAGTTTACATACACTAAGTTGACTGTGCCTTTAAACGGATATCATAAGGTGAATGCACCAATCTGTAAGTCACTCTGGATAAGAGCGTCTGCTAAATGACTTAAATGTAATGTAAATGTAAACAGCTTGGAAAATTCTAGAAAATTGTGTCATGGCTTTAGAAGCTTCTGACATAATTTGAGTCAATTGGAGGTGTACCTGTGGATGTCTTTTAAGGCCTATCTTCAAACTCAGTGCCTCTTTGCTTGACATCATGGTTAAATCAAAAGAAATCAGCCAAGACCTCAGACAATTTTTTGTAGACATCCACATGTCTGGCTCATCCTTGGGAGCAATTTCCAAATGCCTGAAGGTACCACGTTCATCTGTACAAACAATAGTACAAGCAAGTATAATCACCATGGGACCACGCAGCCGTCATACCGCTCAGGAAGGAGACGCGTTCTGTCTCCTAGAGATTAACGTACTTTGGTGCGAAAAGTGCAAATCAATCCCAGAACAACAGCAAAGGACTTTGTGAAGATGCTGGAGGAAACAGCTACAAGAGTATCTATATCCACAGTAAAACGAGTCCTATAGCGACATAACCTGAATGTCACGTTCTGACCTTAGTTCCTTTTTTTATGTCTTTATTTTGGTTTGGTCATGGCGTGAGTTGGGGTGGGCATTCTATGTTGTTTTTCTATGTTTTCCATTTCTATGTGTTTGGCCTGGTATGGTTCCCAATCAGAGGCAGCTGTCTATCGTTGTCTCTGATTGAGAACCATACTTAGGTAGCCTGTTCCCACCTGTGTTTGTGGGTAGTTAATTTCTGTTTAGTGTGTGTTGCACCTGATGGAGCTGTTTCGGTTGTCTCTTTGTTGTTTTTGCATTTTAGTGTTCAGTTTTGAATAAACATGACGAATGCGTACCACGCTGCACTTTGGTCTTCACCTTCTTCCACCAACGGCTGTTACACTGAAAGGCCGCTGCTCCAAAAACACCATAAAAAAAGCCAGACTACAGTTTGCAACTGCACATGGGGGCAAAGATCGTACTTTTTGGAGAAATATCCTCTTGTTTGAGGAAACAAAAACAGAACTGTTTGGCCTTAATGACCATCGTTATGTTTGGAGGAAAAAGGGGGAGACTTGCAAGCCGAAGAACACCATCCCAGCTATTAAGCAGGGGGTGGCAGCATCATGTTGTGGGGGTTGCATTGCTGCAGGAGGGACTCGTACACTTCACAAAATAGATGGCATCATGAGGCAGGAAGCTTATGTGGATGTATTGAAGCAACATCTCAAGACATCAGTCAGGAAGTTAATGCTTGGTCGCAATTGTGTCTTCCAAATGGACAATGACCCCAAGCATACTGCCAAAGTTGTTGCAAAATGGCTTAAGGACAACAAAGTCAAGGTATTGGAGTGGCCATCACAAAGCCCTTACTTCAAATCCTATATAAAATGTGTGGGCAGAACTGAAAACGCGAGTGCGAGCAAGGAGGCCTACAAACCTGACTCAGTTACACCAGCACTGTCAGGAAGAATGGGCCAAATTTCACCCAACTTATTGTGGGAAGCTTCTGGAAGGCTACTTGAAAACGTTTGACCGAAGTTAAACAATCAATACTAATTGAGTTCATGTAAACTTCTGACCCACTAGGAATGTGATGAAAGAAATAAAAGCTGAAATAAATCCTTCTCTCTACTATTATTCTGACATTTGACATTCTTAAAATAAAGTGGTGATCCTAACTGACCTAAGACAGGGAATTTTTACTCGGATTAAATGTCAGGAATTGTGAAAAACGGAGTTTAAATGTATTTGGCAAAGGTGTATGTAAACTTCCGACTCCAACTATACACTGTACAGTAAAAAAACAGCCACAGTCACTGTTAAATGGTGCTGTCTTCTACTGCCTCTCTTTGTAGAATTCTAAAAGGTTTCAGAAGTCACAAGGTAAGAGTGTGCATTTGTGCTCAGTTTCTGAGGTTGTCGTGCTTTCTGGATAGAGAATGAACGGAAGGGTGAAACAGACAGAGCGAGAGAGATCCATGGGCATGAGAGGGAGGGAGAAAGGTTGAGAAAGAAAAGAGGATGAAAGAGCAACAGAAAGAGAGACAGGTGGGCATGAAAGAGAGAGTGAGATAGAGAGAGAGAAAGGGAAAGGGGGATACCTAATCAGTCACAGTGAAATGCTTACTTACAAGCCCTTAACCAACAATGCAATTTTAAGAAAATACACCTCAAAAAGTAGGAGATACGAATAACAAATAATAAAGAGCAGCAGTAAATAACAATAGCGGGGCTATACAGTATACAGGGGGTACCAGTACAGAGTCAATGTGCGGGGGCACACAAGGTAATTGAGGTACCGCTTGCCGTGCGGTAGCAGAGAGAACAGTCTATGACTAGGGTGGCTGGAGTCTTTGACAATTTTTAGGGCCTTTCTCTGACACCGCCTGGTATAGAGGTCCTGGATGGCAGGGAGCTTGGCTCTGGTGATGTACGGGGCCATACGCACTACCCTCTGTAGTGCCTTGCGGTCGGAGGCCGAGCAGTTGCCATACCAGGCAATGATGCAACCCGTCAGGATGCTCTCGATGGTGCAGTTGTAGAACCTTTTGACGATCTGCGGACATGCTAAGTCTCCTGAGGGAGAATAGGTTTTGTTGTGCTCTCTTCATGACTGTCTTGGTGTGCTTGGACCATGTTAGTTTGTTGGTAATGTGAACGCCAAGGAACTTGAAGCTCTGAACCTGCTCCACTACCTGCTCCACTCCCCGTCGATGAGAATAGAGGCCTGCTCGGTCCTCCTTTTCCTGTAGTCCACAATAATCTCCTTTGTCTTGATCACGTTGAGGGAGAGGTTGTTATCCTTGCACCACACGGTTAGGTCTCTGACCTACTCCCTATAGGAGGAGGTCAGGAGTTCCTCTCTCATCGTTGTCGGTGATCAGGCTTACCACTGTTGTGTCATCGGCAAACTTAATGATGGTGTTGGAGTGGTACCTGCCCGCGCAGTCATGAGTGAACAGGGAGTACAGGAGGGGACTGAGCATGCCCCCCTGAGGGGCCCCAGTGTTGAGGATCAGCGTGGCGGATGTGTTGTTACCTACCCTTACCACTTGGGGGTTGCCCGTCAGGAAGTCCAGGATCCAGTTGCAGAAGGAGGTGTTTAGTCCCAGGGTCCTTAGCTTAGTGATGAGCTTTGAGGGTACTATGGTGTCGAACTCTGAGCTGTAGTCCATGAATAGCATTCTTACATAGGTGTTCCTTTTGTCCAGGTGTGAAAGTGCAGTGTGGAGTGTAATAGGAACTGCATCATCTGTGGATCTTTTGGGGCGGTATGCAAATTAAGGTGGGTCTGGGGTTTCTGGGATAATGGTGTTGATGTGAGCCATGACCAGCCTTTCAAAGCATTTCATGGCTACAGACGTGAGTGCTACAGGTCGGTAGTAATTTAGGCAGGTTACCTTAGTGTTCTTGATCACAGGGACTATGGTGGTCTGCTTAAAACATGTTGGTATTACAGACTCAGACAGGGAGAAGTTGAAAATGTCAGTGAAGACACCTGCCAGTTGGTCAGCGCATGCTCGGAGTACACGTCCCGGTAATCCGTCTGGCCCCGCGGCCTTGTGAATGTTGACATGTTTAAAGGTCTTACTCCCATTGGCTGCGGAGAGCATGATCATACAGTCGTCTGGAACAGCTGATGCTCTCATGCTCGTTTCAGTGTTACTTGCCTCGAAGCGAGCATGGAAGTTATTTAGCTCATCTGGTAGACTCGTGTCACTGCGCAGCTGTCGGCTGTGCTTTCCTTTGTAGCCTGTAATAGTTTGCAAGCTCTGCCACATCCGACGAGCATCGGAGCCGGTGTAGTACGACTCAATCTTAGTCCTGTATTGAAGCTTTGCCTGTTTGATGGTTCGTCGGAGGGCATAGCGAGATTTCTTATAAGCTTCTGGGTTAGAGTCCCGCTCCATGAAAGCGACAGCTCTATCCTTTAGCTCAGTGTGAATGTTGCCTGTAATCCATGGCTTCTGGTTGGGGTATGTACGTACAGTCACTGTGGGGACGATGTCATCAATGCACTTATTGATGAAGCCAGTGAATGATGTGGTGTACTCCCCAATGCCATTGGAGGAATCCCAGAACATATTCCAGTTTGTGTTAGAAAAACAATCCTGTAGCTTAGCATCTGCTTCATCTGACCACTTTTTTTGTAGACTGAGTCACTGGTGCTTCCTGCTTAAATTTTAGCTTGTAAACAGGAATCAGCAGGATATAATTATGGTCAGATTTGTCAAATGGAGGGCGAGGGAGAGCTTTGTACACATCTCTGTGTGTGGAGTAAAGGTGGTCTAGAGTTTTTTCTCTCTGGTTGCACATTTAACATGCTGATAGAAAACAACTGATTTGTTTCCCTGCATTAATGTCCCTGGCCACTAGGAGCACCGCCTCTGGATGAGCGTTTTCCTGTTTGCTTATGGCGGTATACAGCTCATTGAGTGTGGTTTTAGTGCCAGCATTGGTTTTTACTGTTAAATAGACAGCAACGAAAAATACAGATGAAGACTCTCTAGGTAGATAGTGTGGTCTACAGCTTACCGTGAGATACTCTGCCTCAGGCGAGCAAAACCTTGAGGCTTCCTTAGATATCGAACACCAGCTGTTGTTTACAAGTATACGCCCCGTGTTTTACCAGAGGCTGCTGTTCTATCCTGATGATATAGTGTATAACCCGCCAGCTGTATGTTATTAATGTCGTCGTTCAGCCACGACTCGGTGAAACATAGGATATTATAGTTTTTAAAAACTTCTTGACGCACGGATCCCTTTAGCGGGATAATTTTCGTAAACAACCGCTGAATTGCAGAGCGCCAAATAAATAAATAAAATACAAAAAATATTTATTTTCATGAAATCACAAGTGAAATATACCAAAACACAGCTTAGCTTGTTGTTAATCCACCTATCGTGTCAGATTTTGAAAATATGCTTTACAGCGAAAGCAATCCAAGCGTTTGTGAGTTTATCGATCACTAGACAAAACAGTAAGAACACCTAGCAACCATGTAGAATGGTCACGAAAGCCAGAAAAGCAATAAAATGAATCGCTTACCTTTGATGATCTTCGGATGTTTGCACTCACGAGACTCCCAGTTACACAATAAATGTTCCTTTTGTTCGATAAAGATTTTTTTTATATCAACATACCTCCATTTGTTTGACGAGTTCTGTTCAGTATTCCACAGCCTTAGGCAAGTCATCAAGGTTTGACGAAAATTCCATGTAGTATCCGTAAAGGTCGTAGAAACATGTCAAACATTTTTAATAATCAATCCTCAGGTTGTTTTTAACATCAATAATCGATAAAATTTCAACTGGACTGTAAACTATTCAATACTGGAGAGAAAGAAAATGTCAAGCAACGAGTGGCGCAACAACTAATGGAGGGACATCCGCCTATCCACTGACGCGCTTTGATAAATCTCGCAAATTTTTCAACATAAAAGCTTGAAACTATGTCTAAAGACTGTTCACACCCTGTGGAAGCCACAGGAAAATGAATCTGGTTGATATCCCTTTAAATGGACGAAAGGCAAGCAATGGAACAGTGATTTTTCAAAATAGAAGTCCCTTCCGGGTTGGATTTCCTCAGGTTTTCGCCTGCAAAATCAGTTCTGTTATACTCACAGACAATATTTTGACAGTTTTGGAAACTTTAGAGTGTTTTCTATCCTACTCTGCCAATTATATGCATATTCTAGCATCTGAACCTGAGAAATAGGCAGCTTACAATGGGAACGTTATTTTTCCAAACATAAAAATTCTGCCCCCTAGCTTCAAGAGGTTATTAATGTTCCGTTGGTAGTAAATAAGTGCTTTCAGTTCGTCCCATTTATTTTCCAGCAATTGAACGTTAGCTAACAGTACCGATAGCCACTCGTTGCCTGATCCTCACAATGCAACCCGATCTCTTTCTGTGAAATCTCAGTTTCTTTCTCCAGCGAATGACGGGGATGAGGGCCTGTTCGGGTGTTTGGAGCATATCCTTCCCGTCCGACTCATTAAAGAAAAATGATTTGTTCAATTCGAGGTGAGTAATCGCCGTTCTGATGTCCAGAAGCTCTTTTCGGTCATAAGAGATGGGAGCAGCAACATTATGTACAAATTAAGTTACAAACAATGCGAAATAACAAACAAAATAGCACGGTTGGTTAAGAGCCAATTAAACAACAGCCATCCCCTCCGGAGCTATCTTTCCCGTTCTTAAAGAGATGGATAAAGCGAGAAGGAGAAAGAGAGTGAGTGACCAGTTCGTCCTCTAGACTATAGTTGTCAGTGTTGTGTCCTGATTCGTGGAGTGTTGTGTTGTGTCGTTATCTTTCTCCCTTCCCCTATCCATCCTTCACAATGCGTCCTTATAAGTGAATGCATACAGCTTCCCATTCACATTTACACGGTGCTGCTGGGAAAGATAGGACTCGTATCCCTGCACGTTGCTATAGAAAATGTCCAGAGGAAATCCTAACAGAACCTGATGTTCCCAATTACTCGATGTTGAGAGATTCTATTTTCTATCATATGTGTTATCCTATTTTCTATCCTGTGTGTTATAGTCAGTCGTTGAATGTCACTAATGCTTGGATCTGTCCTTCCTGATGGCCATTAGATGCTGTTGTGACCCATTTATGTGTTGTTGTTTAGTCCCTCCCTGTGTGTTTGTCTGTGTTCTCTGCGCTGCCTGCCTGTCTCTGTGTGTGAGGCTCTAGCAGTCCTCTCCTCTCCTTCAGGATGACTCCATCGCTCACTCTCCTCAGACAGACAGAGTAAGCCCACCGGGGAGCCTGGTAGCAGCCCAAAAATAGGCCTGCCTAGGTCTCACACTGATCCTCAGACCCGCATGAGAAGATGAGAAGGAGAGGATGGGATGGAGAGAGAAAGAGAGGGTGGGATGGTGAGAGAAAGAGGGCGATGGATGGAAGGGGGGGGGTCATTGTGTGTGCGTATTTGTGAGAGAGAGAGGAGGAGATTGAGGGAGGGAGATAAAGAGAGAGGGATGGAGAAAAGGAGAGCTGGCGAGAGAAAGGAGGGGAAGGGTTGAGAGAGACTTACATGGCATCTCCCTCCTCTCGTGTCATCTATGGGGAAGGAGAGGAGAAAATATCGTTGTCGCCAGCATGGTGTGAGTGACTGATAGGTGTTACTTCAACTCCTGTTGCGAAATTCTTTTGGGAAAATCACAGCCCTGCAGTGTTTCACAACAAATACATTGCTCTTGTCGGAAATACCTCCAAAGAGCAAATGAACCCCCACGGTTGTCTTTTTCATTTTGTTGTTTGTATTTCATCCTTTCACCCAAAACAAAAAAGTCTGCCCGTTCGCCACTTTGTCAGAAGAGAAACTTGCTTAAGCTGTGTTCAGTCAAGGCTGTTGTTTTTTTTTTAATTTTAAGAAAGGCCCTCCAAACTCTATCAAGCTTGTTACAGATTCAGTGAGTGTATCTGAAATGGCCGAAAGAGAAGGGAGAATGAAAGAGAGAACGAGAGAGAGCGCGAGAGAGGGAACGAGAGAAAGAGAAGAGAGACAGACCTGGAGATTTGATTAGCATGTTCTAGTGGCCCAGTCTCTGGAGATAAGAGCTGTACAACTAGCTCGGACCCTCTCAGGAGGGAAACTGACTGTCCGCCTACCAGCTGCAGGAGGATTTGTCTATCACAAATGGAGTAGCACGTTTAAAGTACTAGGGTCCCTGACCTCTAGTTTCCCTCTCTGCATTAATGACTGCGAGCAGCCCTTAGGATGTGTGTAGTGACCGTAGAGATTTTCTTTAACTTGAAGTGACTGTATGTGTATAGTGTCTGTTTAACTTGCTTTGCACACTGAGACCCAATGTTCTGGTCCTGTGTACAGGAGACTGTATCTCAAGGGGACTGTGGTGAGACGGGTAAGACACAGGCATCCAACACTAGGGATGCGCTCTGGTTCCTTTCTACCTGATACTTGGCAAATATAATATGTGGAAGGAGGAACTATAACTATGGCTTGAGTGGAAGTAGTGATTCATTTGGACGGAGTGTCTTATCGGTGCGTTCCATGTACAAGGATTCTGACTCCCCATCCTGAGAGAGTCTGTGTGTCGGCCTGTGGCCCTGTCGAGCCTCAGGGTGTGTGTGACCACTCTAGCTGTCTTCTCACATCTGTCTCCTCAAATGAAGCCTTTCTCCAGTCCCCCGTAGAGGATGGACACAAACACACAAACACACACACACACACACACACACACACACACACACACACACACACACACACACACACACACACACACACACACACACACACACACACAAAGCCCCTGGGCTGACATGTATCGAGCTATGGGTAGTTCAGTTGGGGATGAGCGCCGGGTCAAGGAGCAGACTGACACACACGCAGACACATGCTCAGGCGGACTCGCACACAAACACGCACACACCGTATGTAAACAGACACACGCTACAAGCAAACTCACAATCGCTCATGCAAAACACACACACCCACACAATCATTGCACACGACTGAATGAATGGTACCTACACATATACCAATGCTTCCATAGACAATGTTCACCTTTCTCAGAAATCAAGTAAGACAGCTCCAAGAAGGCAGTAGACAGCGAATCATATTTCTCTCTGTGTTCTACACATGACATAAAGGAGAATATTGTGTGCTAGGTCTTACTCCACATTTGTATTCCCTGTCAATATGCTGATTTCTTCTTCTTCATGCGAGGCAGACGGCTTCCAGGTTTAATTTGTTTCGTGGTGCCGCTCAGATCAGAGGCCCCGGAGAACAGAATCTCTCGCTGTCTTTCCTCTTACACTACAACGCTTTCAACACAAGTAGGATCTGCTTTGTTACTCTGCCTTTGCCATGAAACTCACTCTCTCATGTATCAAACTGAAGTGGAAAACCCTTCTGAAAAAGGTAAAGTGTAAGTGTATTCTGAGAAATTGTATCGCCTTCTCTCTCTGTCTGTGTGTGTGTGTGTGTGTGTGTGTGTGTGTGTGTGTGTGTGTGTGTGTGCGTGCGTGCGTGCGTGCGTGCGTGCGTGCGTGCGTGCGTGCGTGCGTGCGTGCGTGCGTGCGTGCGTGCGTGCGTGCGTGCGTGCGTGCGTGCGTGCGTGCGTGCGTGCGTGCGTGCGTGCGTGCGTGCGTGCGTGCGTGCGTGCGTGCGTGCGTGGCTCTGGTTGCGAATGTTAACCTGAAATCCTTCATTATTTAGAACAACCTATTGAATCTTGTTGCAGTGACAGCCAGTCCTGGCTGTTTGACCAAGTGGCACAATGCAGTGTGTGGCTTTGATCTCCCACCAGGATACAATTAGCATAACTGTCAAACTGTGACAGACTGTCTCACTGTGGCAGACTCTATTTCACTGTGGCAGACTCTATTTCACTGTGGCAGACTCTATTTCACTGTGGCAGACTGTCTCACTCTGGCAGACTCTCTCACTCTGGCAGTCTGTCTCCACACTTACACTCTTTGTTTAGAAGCCCTGTGCAGAGCCAAATGTGTTTGCTTTGTAAGAAATGGACTCTGTAGTCCCATGCAGAACCCCTACCCAGCACTACCCAGCACTCACACATCTGGTTAGTTCTTTTTATATAGATAAACACTAATGAACTGACGGTTCCCAAGCTCTCGCTGCTTTCAGAATTATAATATGCGGTATATTGTGTTTCTCTTTGGTGTGCTGAACCATGGCAGCAGAAGATGAATAGACTGGGTGGCAGAATTATGTTTTGGTATTTTGGGCATTTTTCTATTTCCTAAACTGTGTTGGGCCAAGAGGTCTATCAGCATCCAGCATTACAATTGGCATGTTGCTCTGCATATTTATTTCGAAGTACATGTTGTTCATAATGATAATGACAGCCTATGGCGGATGTTATAATCTCTCATATACCTGTTATAAAGAATGTATTAATACATTGTCTATATAAGTGACCTATAGTAAAGTGTCAGTGAACTATGAGCTATGCTCCTCACCTCATCCGTTATAGCCCAAAGATGGCAGTGTCTCCCTGCAGGGTGATGTGTAGGCTAGGCACTAGGCAGCGATGTGCAGGTCAGAGAACCAGGACATTTATCCCCCATTAGAGAGCTCTGCCTGACAAAGTGTGCAGGGCGCTGCAGGCGAATACTAATCTGTCCGATTTGTATGTGTTTCTTGCCGGCTCACTATTCAACACAATTGCATTCATTTGGCAGAGGCGAAAACAACCGAAACCAACAACAGCCAACATGGACTGTGGCTACTATTTATCTCACTCTTGTTTGCTGCTTGAGAAGTGGATTTATGGCTAGAGAAACACAAGGATCACATGTTCAGACGTACACAGGGATGCACAAACACGCACATATTACGCATACACACACACACACAAGTAGGCACATGTACCCATTTTGTTATGTACACACTTGGCTCACTTGCTCATTTGAAATGCACTTGCATCTCAGCCTGGAATTTGAGATTCAAGTTGAAAGGCTTGAAGAAATGTTTTTCTGTTTAATTTGACATGGACATCGTCCCACAACAACGCAGTCGACGCCATTTCTTATTGATATTTGTGACCCGGTAACTTCTATGCACGTTGCCAGCATACCCGTGTCGAGAAACATGTCGGTTATAACCCATTTAAATATGAAATATTCAACACACCCACTTGCCACGAGGATCAAATCTAAATATGGGTGACTTTGCCAATAATTAATACATCAACAACATTAATTGAATCTGTATTGACAGCTATAAACACCAGGGATTTCCTTCAAAAATGTAAAGCTTGCTTCTTCCCTGGGTTTTCTGTGAGAACGAGTCTTATCTGGCATTTCAATTTCAAATATGATGTTTGTATACTTCTGGAGACGCCTAATTCCCACACATAATTGATATTCATTTTTTAAAGCAAATAGTTCAAGGGAACTATGTGTCTACAGAGTAATATTTTATGTACAGAAAACCCTTCTTCACGTTTTCATGTTTTCCCCGGCCCATGTTTGATAGAGAAAAGCAGAAAAGCATACTGCCATTGGTCTCTTCCATTGGTCTCCATATGGGATTTGCTCAATGCTCTTTTTTGTGTGTTTTTGTCATGCTTTTAGCGGAAGCCATTATAAACTTGATTTATTCTACATGCTGCTGTGAGCAGCCTCATCTGCTTGCTGCCTGAAAACTGATTTCCCGCAAAGCATCATTTCCAATCTGATGGATATACAGTATATCATATAGATTATATTCCACCGGATAAGAATAGATGCTGGCAGAAATGGGCAGTGATATGTACATTTCCGCATTGCTCTATTGTTCGCTGCATGTTTTTACCATATAAATTAATACACCGACGTCACATTAGCCTCTCACTTAGCCCAGCTCTTTCCCGTTTCGCATAGCTTTTACCACATACATTATTCTGATGTGGAATGACAGGCGTATTTTCTAGTATGCAATGACAGCCAAAAAAGGCAATATTATTAGTATTTATTTTGGTGATGTTTGTCGAATTTTGGGAAACAGTCAACAGCCATGCTTTTGCGCATCCTAATTAAGCTACTAAAAAAACATTGAGCATCGAATAAAAGTTATTCATTGAACTCCCTTATTTCCTTTAGAAATGTAACGAAAAAGAAGGCGGTCTCAGTCTGACACTCATTAGCCGATGTGTCATGGACATGCTCTAACTCTTAGTTTTCCCACTGCTTCCCCTCTCCTCCTTCTAATGCCAACACTGCTGAGTTACCACGGCACGCCAAGCGATACTAAAACTGAGGCGTTTGGCTTTTTCTCGGCCTCGGAAACAAGACAGAAAAGGTTTTAGGCAGCTTTGGGAGGCTTCTGAGCCACCAATCTCCACTTTCCAGACATGCAATGCAATGCATCCAAATGAGCCATGGCTGGATCCAGAGTATTGTTTCCCTCAGTTACTGGTAATAAACAGGTTCCTGACTGGGCAGATTGGTCCTAGGTGGGAGCCATTTTCCCTGGTGGTGGTGGTGGTGGTGGTGGTGGTGCATGGTGGTGTTCCCCCTAATGAACAATGATTCCCTGGTAGTGTCTGTGTTTGGTGGGTTGTCCAACAAGGAATCTTTGGCCCCTAATTGTAGTGATTTTATTCTGGACACTCATGTTAAGAAAATGATGATGAATGAGGATGTGATTTGATGTTATAGTTCATTACACGGTAGCCAAACTAAACCCACCGTCTAGGATGCTCCTGGTTCATACTTCCTAGTCATTACTGTACTGCACAGTCTTACGTCAGCTATGCACAATCAGTAGGGCCTAGCCCATATGCTAAATATTGTATAGATCTTCATTTATATTTATTCACACTCATACATGAATAATTATGAGGCATACAGCGACTTAAATATTGCGTGCATTCTATTGTAGGGTGTTCATGATGTGAGTGGACAAAATGTGTTCATGAATAACTAATGTTCTGTTAAATCTCTCAGCCATTTCATCTATTAATTTGCGCCGGAGCAGAAAATGTAATATTGATGACTTTTTTGGTGCTGAAATATGTATGTGCAAATCATAATATTCAGTATACTACTCACCTTCATAATCAGGTATCGGTGAAAGAAAGCGTCGACATCTGACTTGAGTTATTATAGATGGGCTGATTATAGATGGATTATAGATGGGCTTGTAGTCGGGATACACCTAACGGGATACGCTAGGTGTTAACTAAAGTTGACAGATGTTTTAATTCCACTACTAGCTAATACATACCTTGTGAGTGCATGTATACGGCAGTGATACTTGCACAGGTTCCCACTGTGCCAGTTCAATACATGGTTAAATGCAATGTTGACCTATTGTTGAGCAAGAAAATGAATTCCACGCTGCGACAGTCTACCACGTACTGACCATTGCAGTACAAGACGTACTCAGAGGGTTCTTCTCCATGTATCATCTACATACTATTAGCCTTTGGGTCTCTCATCCCTCTCATATAGATCGCAATGCACATGGTGATTCTCCATAATGTCTATGGCTGAATAAAAAAAATTTTTTTTTGCTGTTATATAGCTAAAGAAGATGGCGCCGACAGAGATGGCAGCATCGCGACTAGCTCTTAGAAAACGTTGCAGTATTTTTTTTGTACAATTTTTTTTTACATTATTAGCTCAGGAAATGTTTTGTGTCATTACATACAGCCAGGAAGAACTATTGGATATTAGAGCGGCGGTAACTCACCAGAACTACCAGTATTACGACCAGGAATACGACTTCCCTAGAGCAGATCCTTTGTTCACTCTCCCCAGAGCAATTTAACTTATTCCAGAGACCGACCCAAAACAGGAGAAGAGAGGCACTCGAGGCGGCTTGCTGGTTCCACTTAGGAGGCGCGCACACCACCCACTGCTTCCGAGTATATTACTCGCTAATGTTCAGTCTTTGGATAATAAAGTTGATGAGCTTAGAGCAAGGATTTCTAACCAGGGAGATATCAGGGCCTGTAACATACTTTGTTTCATGGAAACCTGTTTCTCTTGGGATCCTCTGTCGCAGTCAGTAAAGCCAGCAGGATTCTCAGTACATTGTGCAGACAGGAATAAATATCTATCTCTCCAGGAAGCAGAAGGGTGGGGGGGGGTTTCATGATTAACGTGGTGTAATTCTAGGAACAAACAGGAACTCAAGTAATTTTGTTCACCTGACCTAGAGTACCTCACAATTAAATGCAGACCATATTATCTCCCAAGAGAGTTCTCCTCCGTCATTTACATCCCACCTCAAGCCGAAACCTCTACGGCCCTCAAAGAACTTCACTGGACTTCATGCAAACTGGAAACAGCATATCCTGAGGCTGCATTTATTGTAGCTGGGGATTTTAACAACGCAAATCTGAGGACTAGGCTGCCGAAATTCTACCAACATATTGACTGTCCTACTCGCGCTACTAAGACTCTCGACCATTGCTATTCAAACTTCCGGGATGCTCACAAGGCCCTCCCCCGCCTTCCTTTCGGGAAAAAATCTGACCACAATGCCATCTTGCTCCTTCCATCTTATAGACAGAAACAGGAAGTGCCGTGCTTCATACTATCAAAACGCTGGTCTGACCAATCGGAATCCACGTTTCAGGATTGTTTTGATCACCTGGACAGCGATATGTTCTGGGTAACATGTGAAAATGTCAACAAAACAAAGGAGATGATCGTGGACTTCAGGAAACAGCAGAGGGTGAACCCCCCTATCTACATCGACAAGACCGCAGTGGAGAAGGTGGAAAGCTTCAAGTTCCTTGGCATACACATCACTGACAACCTGAAATGGACCACCCACACAGACAGTGTGGTGAAGAAGGCGCAACAGAGCCTCTTCGACCTCAGGAGGCTGAATAAATTTGGCTTGTCACCTAAAACCCTCACATTTCTTTTACAGATGCACAATTGAAAGCATCCTGTCAGGCTGTATCACCGTCTGGAATGGAAACTGCACCGCCCGCAACCGCAAGGCTCTCCAGAGGGTGGTGCGGTCTGGACCAACGCATTACCGGGGGAAAACTATCCGCCCTCCATGACACCTACAGCACCTAATGTCACAGGAAGACCAGAAAGATCATCAAGGACATCAACCACCCGAGCTACTGCCTGTTCACCCTATTGTCATTCAGAAGACGAGGTCAGTACAGGTGCATCAAAGCTGGGACCAAGAGACTGAAAAACAGCTTCTATCTCAAAGCCATCAGACTGTTAAACAGCCATCACAAGCACGTTAGAGGCTGCTGCCTATAGGCATAGACTAGGAATCACTGGCCACTTTATGGAATGGATCACTAGTCACTTTAATAATGTTTACATATCTGGCATTACTCATCTCATATGTATACACTTTTTTTATATACTATTCTGCTGTATCTTAGTCCGTTGCGCTCTGACATCACTCGTCCATATGTAAACTCAGCAAAAGAAGAAACGTCCTCTCACTGTCAGCTGCATTTATTTCAGCAAACTTAACACGTGTAAATATTTGTATGAACATAATAAGATTCAACAACTGAGACATAAACTGAACAAGTTCCGCAGACATGTGACTAACAGATATTGAATAATGTGTCCCTGAACAAAGGGGGGGTCAAAATCAAAAGTAACAGTCAGTATCTGGTGTGGCCACCAGCTGCATTAAGTACTGCAGTGCATCTCCTCCTCATGGACTGCCCCAGATTTGCCAGTTCTTGGTGTGAGATGTTACCCCACTCTTCCACCAAGGCACCTGGATTTCCAGGACATTTCTGGGGGAATGGCCCTAGCCCTCACCCTCCAATCCCACAGGTCCCAGACGTGCTCAACGGGATTGAAATCCAGGCTCTTCGCTGGCCATGGCAGAACACTGACATTCCTGCCTTGCAGGAAATCACGCACAGAACGAGCATTATGGCTGGTGGCATTGTCATGCTGGAGGGTCATGTCAGGATGAGCCTGCAGGAAGGGTACCACATTAGGGAGGAGGATGTCTTCCCTGTAACGCACAGCGTTGAGATTGCCTGCAATTACAACAAGCTCAGTCCGATGATGCTGTGACACACCGGCCCAGACCATGACGGACCATCCACCTCCAAATCAATCCCGCTCCAGAGTAAAGGCCTTGGTGTAACGCTCATTCTTTCTATGATAAATGCGTATCCAACCGTCCCCTCTGGTGAGACAAAACTGCGACTCATCAGTGAAGAGCACTTTTTGCCAGTCCTGTCTGGTCCAGCAACGGTGGGTTTGTGCCCATAGGCGACGTTGTTGCCGGTGATGTCTGGTGAGGATCTGCCTTTACAACAGGCCTACAAGTCCTCAGTCCAGCCTCTCTCAGCCTATTGCGGACAGTCTGAGCACTGATGGAGGGATTGTGCGTTCCTGGTGTAACTCGGGCAGTTGTTGTTGCCATCCTGTACCTGTCTCGCAGGTGTGATGTTCAGATGTACCAATCCTGTGCAGGTGTTGTTCCACGTGGTCTGCCACTGCGAGGAAGATCAGCTGTCCATCCTGTCTCCCTGTAGCGCTGTCTTAGGCGTCTCACAGTACGGACATTGCAATTTATTGCCCTGGCCACATCTGCAGTCCTCATGCCTCCTTGCAGCATGCCTAAGGCACGTTCACGCAGATGAGCAAGGACCCTGGGCATCTTTCTTTTGGTGTTTTTCAGAGTCAGTAGAAAGGCCTCTTTAGTTTCCTACGTTTTCGTAACTGTGACCTTAATTGCCTCCTTTCTGTAAGCTGTTAGTGTCTTAACGACCGTTACACAGGTGCACGTTCATTAATTGTTTATGGTTCATTAAAGAAGCATGGGAAACAGTGTTTAAACCCTTTACAATGAAGATCTGTGAAGTTTTGGGGATTTTTACGAATTATCTTTGAAAGACAGGGTCCTGATAAAGGAACGTTTTCTTTTTTTGCTGAGTTTATGTAGTCCTAATTCATTCATACTTCGATTTGTGTGTATTGGGTATATGTTGTGTAATTTGTTAGATATTATTTGTTAGATATTACTGCACTGTCGGAGCTAGAAGCACAAGCGTTTCGCAACATCCGCAATAACATCTGCTAATCACGTATATGTGACCAATACAATTTGATTTGATTTGATTAATGTACAGTACAATACACTTCACTTGAAATGTATATATTTCCATAGTACATTGCTCTATGGTTACCACAGTCTATCCAGGCTAGTGAGCGTTTTACGTTGCTGTTTCTGTCCTAAATACTTTCCTCAGACGAGAAGTGAGAAGTTATTGGTTTGAACTTTGACCTTTTAGAATTCCCATAACACACCTCTAGTGCTCCACCAGTTACCACTCAGTGTGAAACATTACACCCAATAACTTTCTCACGTTCAGGAAACCTGCCGGCTTCCAAAGGGCACATCATAAATATTGATTGCCAGGTGTTACCGTGCGTCATTTTATTCCCTGGTCGTTTTGCGGCGAATTGCGCTCATTCTTCAAAAGTTTTAATTTAGAGCGTTAATTGCCAAAAGCACAATAGGGGAGGGCCAAGTAAATGCGCTATTAATATGTTGTCGGCCAGGCTTTATTGCTCATGTTGCCGTGTATTTTATTCATAAGAGAAAGGACGAGGGGCAAAGGGCCCATCTAGCAGCTTCTGAAAATACCAACGGAACGACAGGAAGGGGGAACCTGAGGTTGTTTTGTTCTTCCGCCTGAGAGAGAGGGGCGAATCGTGAATCCCGGATCCCCGCCCCGCCTTGGGCAGAACAAACCATGCTTATTAAAGGGGATCATGGCGAGGTGGAAGTGGGTCCTTCAGTTCTTTAGATCCTACAGCGCTGCTACCTCTCATACATGGTGGGTACGGAGCTCCGGAACTAATTTCCAGTAAATCTGTATCTCCATGATTGTACTAATTAAATCGCCCCGTGAGAGTTTTGCCCTTCTTCTCTTCTTGCATTCACGATCCAACCGCCTCCTCTTTTAAACACTGTGGGGTTATGAGTCAGTCAATGGGCTGAGCTGAGACAAGACCAGCATTAATGTGTGAAATTAAGAAAGTGTCCTCACTTTAAGTGGGATTTTAACTTGCGTCCCTCTGATTCTTGAGGGGATTGGATGTGGCCAACCCCGCGTCTCCATGATATGCACACCACTCAGCCCAGTGGTGGTTGTTGATGAAATAATTAGTTCCTGAACGAACGTCCACCGCTAACACACTACAGATCAGCTCTGTCACCCTGAAACAAAAGGGGAAGGTGGTGTCTTTTGATTGATTCCCTGTGCGGAGATATGCAGTGGGGTTTGAAATGAACGACTGTATACAAATACATCATTCAAGTACTGAGCTTTATTGTATGCTCCAAATAATGGGGAAATTATAAACACTTATAGTAAGTAATACAATTGCGCAGAGAAAGAGATTTTGTTTAAAGATTCTTTTGAATAAAATAGTCAAAAGTGTAGTACTTGGTCTCACATTCCTAGCACGCAGTGACTACATCACACTCGTGCATTTGCAGTCCATTTCGGTTAGGTTTCAGATTAGTTTGTGGCCAATAGAATTGAATGATAAATAATGTTTCATTTTGGAGTAACTTTTGTTTGTAATCATTTTGGAGTAACTTTTGTTGTACACGAGAATAGAACATGTTTCCAAACACTTCTACAATCATGTGCATCCTAACATGATTATGGATAATCCTGAATGAATTGTGAATAGTGATCAGTCATAAAGTTACAGAGGGTCGAAGATCATACGTCCAAGACATGATAACCTCCCCTGTTATTGGTAATGGTGAGGTTAGCATGTCTTGGGCATGCTAACCTCACCATTACCAATAACAGGGGAGGTTATCATGTCTTGGACGTATGATCTTCGACCCTATTCCCCGTGTTTTTGAGCAGTCAATATAGCTCAGTATTTGAATGATTTCTTTAATACAGTCATTATTGCCCGTCTTGTCGATCATTTCAGACACCACTGTATATCTGTGGTATACACGGAAGTTAGTTCAATGATCTTTGGGTAATATTTCTAGTTTACACCAATGGTATCAGTGATATGCCATGTCTGTCAACATGCCAAACATGCCTAGGGGTGGTTTTAACACGGTAGAGGAGAATAGACCGGTGTACCATTTAATTCTGGGAATACAAATCTAAGGAATGAAACATCAAACAGCAATTTGACATGTCTGTCAGAGCAAATACTGTGAGAAGGGAGCTACTGTAAGATAGAATGTATCCTCACTGCTTGGTATAACGCAGACATAGCAGCCGGGTTAGCTACACGTCTGACACATTGAGGTCGCGCCGAAAGTAAATATTCAGAAACCTTCAGATAAAAAAAGTCAAATCTATGTCTTAATGTAGCTGTTGCCAGAATACGTTGATGTGGATGCCTTATCCAGTATTGTGGTTTTCAGGATAGAAAAAGGGGCCCAGATTCAATAGAATTGATCATACATTAACACATAACAGTGCTTTCTTTGTATACAGAAGTCAGTCCTCACAAATGTCTCAGAATAAGGCACATATTTTATACAGTATACCACAAAGGTAGGATCGATTGCATCAGGACCTTGGACAGCTGTGCATAGACATCACCGTTGTATTCCAACAACTATACTCAGCTTTAACATTTATTCCTGTTTGAAACGGAATTTAAGCGAAACAAAATCAGGCCCTTGGACAGCGACCCACACGTCAGTGGCATCCTAACAACTACACACAGCTCAAACTTCTTACAGCTATTTGTGTTCGAAATAGCCAACAGAGCTATTGACATAACACTCGACTTATCCCACTTCTGTAAAACTCCACTGGTCAGTATTTCTCCTCTGCCAGAGTTTGTTCAGCGGCCGCCCCGCCGCTTGTCTGAAGTGAGTATGCTTATCTCCATGCAGAGGTGCACCGTGTTGAGCCCCGTATCATATCCTCAGTGGCACACAGCAACGCTGTCCCTCCAGCCACAGACATGTTGATTTAGCCTGTGTGTGCGCGCGCGTGTGTGCATGTGCTTGTGCGTGTAATGGTTGGCCAGAGGACCCTGGCGGTTTGATATGAAGAGGTCACACATTAAGATGCATGCGTGCACAGTCAACACTGTAATCCCTTAATAAAGAGAAGGGCTTTGCTAAGATTAGACACCTCCTGAAGCACACCTGAAAATATGTTCTTTTCTCCAACCACTATCTTTGGCATTTGATATCGTGTTTGACTGAGAAGTGTGTTAAATGCTTACAGCTGTTTAGTCCATCCAATAGCATTGGCATTTATCATGTTTGGTTGAGAAATGTCAATTTGCTACTTTGAGCAAGTTAGGCCTAACTAACTATTAGTTTCTTCTCTCAGCTAGCGGGCGCTAATATATTAGCCGGCTAGCTAGCTGAACACTCATTAGAAGCTTGTCTGTTGTCTGCATTTTGTACTGAACTAGCGAGTTTGTGTGTTGTTTCTGCTTTTCCTTCTATTAGTGTCTTTCTGGTAAATGATAGGCACTCATACTGTGGATACAAGGGTGACTTCTCTTTCGGCTAACTGGCACCCACTCTACGGTATACTGTTGGCTAGCTATCTAGCTGTGCACAATGTGGCTTGCCGAATTAAGAGAAAAATGACGGTTTTCTACCTGCTTTTCAGTTTCTGCCGTCAGATCTTGTCTGGTGTGGGAATACTAGTGCCTAGCTTAAACAGCTAAATGATGTCCTTCTCTTGAGGCAAGAACAAGTAAGGTGAGAACAAATTAGCCTCATAAATGATAGAATTCCCAATGTGGATTCATAATGACTAATGGCGTGATTTACTAAGCATTTGTACCTGTTGTTCTCAGACGGGAACATCGTAAAAGACCAAAAGCTTGATACATGAAACATGTTCACTTGATTGTCATTCATTCTCTTAATTCACCTCCAAATAATACTTTTTAAAGTTATCTCAATCTAAAATAACTGGCTCAAACATTGGGCTAGAGTGAACAAATTCAGTTTGCAAAAATGAACTTCTACTGGAGGGTGTGTGTGTGTGTGTGTCAGTGGAGGCTCATCAGAAGAGGAATGTGAATTCTTAAAATTTTTAATTGTAAAACATTAAAAAAGTGATAATTTTTAGACAAAACTATCGTAAATATAATCACGTCACCAAATAATTGATTAAAACACACTATTTTGCAAAGAAGGTCTACAGTAGTCTCAACAGCACTTGGTGTAGCCGGAGGACAGCTAGCTTCCGTCCTCCTCTGGGTACATTGACTTCAATACAAAACCTAGGAGGCTGATGATTCTCACCCCCTTCTATAGACTTACACAGTAATTATGACAACTTCCGGAGGACGTCCTACAGCCTATCAGAGCACTTGCAGCATGAACTGACATGTTGTCCACCCAATCAAAGGACCAGAGAATGAATCTAGTACTGAAAGCATGGACAGACACATGGACAGACAGTGACACACTGTGTGCACTTAAGTTGTAAGTTCATAGGCTAGGTTGGCTCAACCGCATGATGGGTATAGGGAACATTTTTGTATCATTTAGTAGCCTAAACCTGTCACTGTTACATTGAACTGGGTGAATGAAATAGTAATGAGAGTCATCCAATATGCTGTAATAGAAATAAGGCCATGCTCATGAAAGAAAAAGCTTCCTCCTCATCTTAAATGGCATTGACCGCCACTGGTGTGTGTGTGTGTGTGTGTGTGTGTGTGTGTGTGTGTGTGTGTGTGTGTGTGTGTGTGTGTGTGTGCGTGCGTGTGTGTGTGTGTGTGTATGCTCGCTTATGTTTTCCCTCTCTGTCTGTGGTTACACACTCTGTAGGTGGTTAGGCAGCAGTGGCCGGAGGCTCACCTCCAGTCAGATCTCAGGTATTTATAAACCGGCGGTGAAGAAGACAGATCACCAGCCCTCAAGCTGCCTGTGTCCCATCGTTCTCCAGTCTAGGCCAGCCTTCAAACATTCTCAGTTACTACCAAACGACATTCACGTTGCTTTCTATTGTGTTTCAATTTCTGGTTGCGTTCCGAGTCTTCATGGAGCGCTATTCTCTGGCAATTTGTAGCTCGTCACGTCCCATTGTATTTCAAATAAAGCTTTACGTTGTGTCACTTTAAATACCTTCCCCCTTGCGTTCACTGTAGACGACTGTCTGCCACTGCATATTGGGTTCCATATGAATGTGTGTGTTGGTGGACCCGCACGGTACAGACAAATATAGGCTCGAGGTGAGCTGTGCCTGAGCTAGCAATAACAAGTGACAGGTATAAGCATGTGTCACAACAGAGAGGTACCTCGTCAGGTGACTGGCACAAGGTATAGCACTTAAACCATATATTTCATCCGGGAGCCAGTGACAATTTTGTGCTGTGCAAGATTTCTATGTCACAGAGCGCGAAATATACAACAGTATATTTTGAGCAATAGCTTTACCAAAAGAGTTCAAGTAAGCAAATGTAATCAGTTTCTTACTCTCACGGGTTGGCCAGTTTCTCTGAAATCCCATTCAAGTTTTGTTGTCAGGCCAATATTTTAAGAAATGAGAACATGTGGTTGAACCCCATTTGGTTAATCCACGCAGCAACACACACACAACACACACACACACACACACACACACACACACACACACACACACACACACACACACACACACACACACACACACACACACACACACACACACACACTCCACATATTGGCAATGACCCTTGTGGGTTCAGAGGAATGTTCTCCCTATATGATGGATAGTCTCCCATATCCTTGGCCACTTTAAGACCTTTACACTGTGGATGCTCTACAAAAGAAAGCACACCAGGGACAACAATGCCTCTTCACATCCATAGAGTACTAAATCTCCACTATGATTCAAGTCCAGAAGAACAAAAACCCGCAGGGAAGGAGGGAAAATAAAGGCGCAATGGGGTATAGGGAATATACAGCTATTGAAGTATATAGCCGTTTGAATTTAACAATGGAGTGTTGCTAGGCTATGATGTAGCCTCAGTTGGCTGTACCAAGCCCACAGGTATTAGTTCATATTTCATATCATGTGAAGCGCTTGTAGTCAGTTGCTGGGTCGTGCACACACTGTGCATCATTCAGTGAACAGCGTAGAGGCTTATGCTCACTTAATGGTGTGGTTTGACTGTGTTGGACGGGATGTGTTTTACCTTGTAAAGAATTCTGACTGGGTTGCGTAAGTGGGTTGGGCACTTCCCATTCCTGCGCACTTCCCATTTCTCTCTCCTTTTCATCCTCACAGATACCTGTACCTTGCTCCCCTGCTGCTGTCAGAGAAGAGGGAGGTAACGTTTGGAGCCTAAGTCAGGGGAGTCTAAGTAACCCAGAGTCAGGATGGCTCCTATGGAATTTGATGTAATTCTACTTAAGTCCATCATCCTCCTTGTTCAAGGAGAAACAGCTGAACCCTATGGGTCACAGAAAAGGATGGATGTAGGATATAAATCGGCTCATTTCTCTGTTCTGATGAGCGATGCTATCCTGGATTTAGATCACCCCCCACTGAAAGAGAAGGAAGAGCACGTCTTTTACCTCCACCAATCTCGAAAGTCAGCCTCCAATTTCCTTCCGGTGGCTACTCGGGGGTCAAAGGTAGAGACAGAGTAAAGAACTAGGTGCGTGTATTTATGAACAATTAAGCTGAGAAGAGATATGCGGCAGAGTTTGACCATATCTGATTCTATAGATGACCTTATTCACGGATGGACTACAGATACAGAAATAGCAATGGAGTATATGCTGCTAAATGACTAAACTGTATTATGTAGAAATGAATTAGCCATCTAGTCCCGAGAGGATGCATTAGTCCCGGCAATGGATTATTCTGTTACGAGGACCCATGTTTGAATAAATGCATGCTTCCTCCAGTTTAAATTGGTGGTGATTTGCTCTGTTTTGTCCGCGCGAGTAATAGCGAGAGCTTCGCTGTCGTGGAGCTTTACTGTAAGTTGGCACTGTTTTTTAATGAGATCTTGAGAAATATAACTCTAAATTATACACCTTATCTCCTCATTTAAAATACAACAAAACCTTCACCCCTGAACGGCAATAGGTCATGGAATCAGGAAGGAGTGAAATCGTTGCTATGCCATTATCCTCATGGGAGCATTTTGTTATTCCAAATGCTTCTATCCAACCGCTATGTTTGTCCCGTGTATAATTGTGGCAGCTGTATATATATATATATATTTATATATATATATATATATAACCTATGGTAATTTAGTCGCGTAGCTGCTCTCCGAAAACACCTGGGCTCCTATTTTGGTCCGGATCGTCTGCAGCAGAGAGGATGCTTGAACACTGTGTGTATGTGTGTGATTATTGAGGAGATGTTATACTACCATTATGCTGCTGTTCATTGATTATTGATAGCCTTTACCATTAGTACCAATCTATTTATTCTGCTACTGGTCACTATTACTCCAGTGTACATGTATATAAATTACCATCAGTATATTACCAAAAGTATTTGTATTTTCCTGCTACCAGTCACTTTTTTTGTTGACATGCTTACACAAGCACGCACGCACGCACGCACACACACACACATACAATTTTGTACGCAAACTCACCACCACACACACACCCACCCACCACTTACTGTATGCTGCTTCCATACTGTTTACTATTTTTTTTATTAATTATCCTGCTTCCGTCACTTACTCCTAATCCCTGCCTACATGTACATATCCACCTCAAGTGCTCCAGTATCCCTGCGCATTGTACATTTGGTACTGGCACTGACCCTGTATATAGCTTCCATTCATTATCTCTTTTTCCTTTCTTATTTCTTATTTCTCATGTTGTACTGCATGTGGCAAATAAAACATGAAACTTGAAACTTGAGAGAGCGAAAGAGAGCCTGAGAGAGTGTGTGTGTAAGCGCCTACCCGTCAGCATGTAAGCTCAGTGGTTTTGTTTTCAATGCTAATGTAGACACCTGGCTTTTGAAAGTGAAAAGTGGAGATTCTTTACTTAAGCATGGCCCCGTTTGGCCTTGAGATCTGAAACTCATTTCACCATAATGGCTCTGTTCCACAGCGAGCTCCCCTGGGAGATGGTCAGCTCGCTTCGTGCTCTTGTTCTTCCTCTCCTCCTCAACGGAAGTGAGGGAGGAAGGAGGGGAGAGGGTGGACTGTACAGTACTACAGTGAGTGAACTGATGGGGGACAGTTATTGTGCAGACATTATTATATATCTCATTTCGAGAGCAGGGACATGCCAGTGGTGGGTCTGTTCATTAAAGCCATTAAATATGACACACAGGGGCCATCCCAGCAGGCCCGCACCGCACACACACACACCTCAAACTCCTTAATTCTCTCTCTCGACGTACAGGTATATACACTCTTGATCTGGCTCCCTTTCTTTATTTTCTTTTCTCTCTCCAGAACACTTCCCCCCCCCCCTCTCTCTCTCTCTCTCTCTCTCTCTCTCTCTCTCTCTCTCTCTCTCTCTCTCTCTCTCTCTCTCTCTCTCTCTCTCTCTCTCTCTCTCTCTCTCTCTCTCTCTCTCTCTCTCGTGGTGCAAAGAGCGGTACCAGACCCAGAGTCCCCAAGCCAGAGCACCTGCCTAGGCTTAACTATGATTAATGCTGAAGGGAGGACCAGGTCTCTCCTGGTGTCCCATCACTGAGACCTCTGTCTCCTCTGTCTCACACGTACCGGGACTCAGCATATCAGAACACCCTTTCAATCTTTGGCTTCACAGGCTCCTGGTGTCTTACATGTCATTCATGTCTTGAAAACGTTCCCGACCCTGTCTGTTGCTGACTTTCCTCTAGGTGTTTAAGAACCTTTTGAATGACAGTCCCATTGAGATACACATATTTCATGTGATATTATAGTGTTTTTTTTAAATCCTATGGATTGAATAGAAACCATTGAATCATTGACGAGTACATAGACTGCACGCAGGTCATCAAGAACCATCTAAATAAAGATTACAGTATATAGATCACTTAACAGTATTCTATCCTCCTAAGCTCTAAATTTGTTCCCACCGAAGGGTGATACTGGAAGTGGGAATGCGTTCAGCGGTGTGAAATATGGAATGTCACAGGTACAGTAACACCTCGTTTGTGCGTAATCGACGGTGAGAAACGGATGATGGAGACATAGCGGCAGTAGGTGACATCGCCTCAGCACCAGATGCTAGGTGTAAAAGTACATCACGTTTCATATTCACTAAAACCTCTATGTGTCACGTTCCTGACCTATTGTTCCTTTTTCCTTTTATTTATTTAGTTGGTCAGGGCGTGAGTTGGGGTGGGTTGTCGATGTGTTTTTTCTTGTTGGGTTGTTTGTGTTCGGCCGGGTATGATTCTCAATCAGAGACAGCTGTCAATCGTTGTCCCTGATTGAGAATCATACTTAGGCAGCCTGTGATTCACGTGGTGGCTGTGGGTGGTTGTATCGCGTGTCTGTGTATGTCGCACCACACGGGACTGTTTGCGGTTTGTCACGTTTGTTGTTTTTGTATGTTAAGTGTTCAGTCTGTATTCATTAAATAACCATGGACACTAACCACTCTGCATATTGGTCTGATCCTTCTCGCCTCTCCCCCTCGTCCGAGGAGGAGGATTACGACGATCGTTACACTATGAGTTCGACCTAAACGTTCCTTTCAATCCTCAGTCAAAATTATTTTTCACTGAAGCAAATAACAACCATTTCCCATTCACTTTAACAAAAATTACCATTACCCTTATTTCTAGAACAGGGAACATTTTACGGCTGCATTTATCCTTTTTTACAGTTCCATTAAAAAAGAAGATTGCAGTTCAAGTTTATGGATGTGGCCAGACCTAAGTAGACGATTTGTCATTGCAGTCTCTCAGTCATAACAGCTCTCTCATCGGTCTTGGTATTGCAGCACTCAGCAATCAAGGCATTGGTGGCCATTTTTCATTCTGTTGCTAGGGCAACACGTGTCACGCCTGCTCTCGCTTTCCCTCTCTGGTGCTCGAGGGCGCCAGGCTGCCCTTCATTACGCACACCTGTCACCATCATTACGCGCATCAGAGCTCATTGGACTCACCTGGACTCCTTCACTTTGTTGATTGCATTCCCTATTTCTGTCTGCTCCTCAGTGTGTTCACTGTGTCAGCATTAATATCGTTATGTGTTCATGTCCAGACGCTGTCCTGGTCTGTTCCATGTCCGTTGTTAATTAAATGTTCACTCCCTGTACCTGCTTCTTGTCTACCAGCATCGATCCTTACAGAATGCTGACACCACCATACGAAGCATCAAGGAGGATTTTTGTTTTGTTGGTGACGTTGGGTCCGGGTGCCGCCGCTGATGGAACCGCGGGTGCCTCAGCTGGCTCGTAGGGCTTTCACGCCTTAGCTGGCTCGAGAGGTTTCCTTCCCCCGGTTGGGTCGTCAGGCTCCCATCCCACGTCATGCCTCAGTCAGCTTCTCTGGCTCCTACGCCTTAGCCGGGAAATAAGGCGCTCACCCCACGTCATGCTTCAGCCGGCCCATCAGGCTCCCACGCCTCAGCCGGTTCGTGCTCCCACGCCTCAGTGGGATCGTCAGGCTTTTACGCCTCAGTCGGATCGTCAGGCTCACACGCCTCAGTCTGCTCGCCAGGCTCCTACACCTCTGCTTGCTCGTCGGGCTTCAACGCCTCAGCCAGCTTGTCCAGCGCCCATGCCTCGGCCGGCCCGTCAGGCTCGCCTGGGTGGGATGCTGGGTGGCGCACCTAGAGGGGGGGGTACTGTCACTACTGCTCCCGCTCTCTCTCTCTCTGGTGCTCGAGGGCTCCAGGCTGCCCTTCATTACGCACACCTGTCCCATCATTACGCGCATCAGTGCTCACTGAACTCACCTGGACTCCTTCACTTTGTTGATTGCCTTCCCTATTTATGTCTGCTCCTCAGTGTGTTCCCTGTGTCAGCATTAATGTCATTATGTGTTCATGTCCAGATGCTGCCCTGTCCTGTTCCATTCCGTTGTTAATTAAATGTTCACTCCCTGTACCTGCTTCTCGTCTACCAGCGTCGATCCTTATAACAAGTTGATTGTCTGATTGCGTGTGTGTGTGTGTGTGTGTGTGTGTGTGTTTCATCCAAACATCCCTGAAACCACAGGGTTCCAGGCATTTTCAAATGTATACTGCTGTTTGTACGTTTATTGCATACTACAATGACAAGTTACACGGCCTACATACGGAAGACGAAACACATCTCCTGTCAATCAACCACAGCTAGTATCGCGCCTAGCCTACTGAATCGCGTTATTGGAGTGAGAAGCTTCGAGGAGATCTAATAACCATGCTGTGACCGATTACACTAAACACTTGGTTCCTGAAGAATTCACTGCAGTTGTGCAAATGTATTCCTTCTCCACCCTAGAAACACATGGGACTTGTCACCATTCTGGATGCAGTTAACACAACCGTTTCAGCCGTGCTCCTGCTCCACACTACGCTTTCACTGGTGAACCAGTCGTTTCCTGTAGCTTTGCTATTGATTTGCTATTTGCATAGTTATTTGTTGATGGATTGAAAGCCGGCGGTACTCTATTGACCATGCTTCCATAACGTGCACTGAGTACACGAGGGCAGCGAGGTGGCGAGAGCCAATCGTTAAAGCAGAAATGGAGAGAGGGTCGTGCTATGAAACCCCAGCACGATCTAACGGGTTGACACAGTTTCACTTCAGTATTTGACGTTCATCGATGGCGGGAGATCAACATCACGTTTTGGTGGTTAAGTCGAAGCATTCATTCTGAATGGTTAAGGTCAGGGCTAAGGTTTAGAATTGGGTTAATATAGAAACAACTTGATGGTTAAGTTTAGGCATTAAATCCAACTGGTTAATGCTTGAAATTGGGTTAAAACCCATAATTTCAAATGAGTGCCTAGCACTGGGATTGAACCCTGGACCCTCTGAGCCAGAGCTCGCGACGTATGCCTATCCACCATCCCCATCCGCAACGCCCTAGCAAGCCTACTTGATGGTAACAACGCTCACCTGGTGGCCGGTTTTGAAGGCATTTCCCGACGTCCTGGGGACCGGGACGTACGTCGAATGTCACCTTGGATCTCGAGTGACCTGGCTGACTACAGTGTGAGTGGTAGCCCGTGATTGGGAGCTGTGCTGTGTAATTATTCATCGCTGTGCATAATAATGAACTTCATAATGTTAAAAATATATATAATCTCTTCCCTGTACTTTTCAGTTACATAACACTCAACTAGTTTGGGATTATGTACAGTGTGTACTGTGTGTGTTTGGGTTTAGATTGTTTGACTGAATCCACAGTGACACAGGCACATGATTTGATTTCAAGGGTAAATTGGATTTAATAATCCCCCCCCAGACTCCCTAGGATCACAGTGGTGGTTTGGCCCACACCAACCCCTCTCTCACTCCATCTACCTCTCCTTTAGTAGTGATATACAGCTCCTCTGATCAATCCCTCTCTAGATTATCTCTGTTTAACAAGGTTTCAGTTTCTGACACCAACACATTTCTCTGCTCCGGTAAGAATTGAGCACGTTTGAAACCTCAGCTTGATTCAGCTCAATCCCTTTACCACAATAGAGCCAAACAACAAAGGCACTAAATGGATTAGTGTAGGTGATTATTGCCATTGTCACCAGTCAATAGTGTGTGTTTTGTCGTTGTGTGGCCTTTCTCTTTCATGGTTTGAGTGTGTGTCCGTGCGCGTGTGCATGTGTGCGTGTGCGTGTGCGTGTGTGAGTGTGTGCCTTTAGAGTGCGTGCGTTTGCATGGCGTGCCTTGGGGGTACATCCTTGTAAGCGATTTTGTGGGTGAGATCCTCACTTGACAGTGTGATCGAGATGAAGGGATGAAATAGAAGGATGGAACAACATGTGGAGGGCGAGGAAGGGGGATTCTGCCACAAATGGCATTAGTGACCTTCACTGTGGGGTTTGGGGAAATTGGCCAGAATGAAGATGGACTGTGTGCTGGGTCTCCGTGTGGTGCTATGTGCTGTGTCTGCCGGGCTCCTTGGCCACCAGCCTGGTCTCATAAACTAAACATAACATGGTAAAAGTAAATCCGTGACACTAAAATCAGTATGATATGTTACTTTTGGTATGGTTACTTAAGACAGATGGTTGCATAAGGCAACAATGAAAGTAGGGTGGATGGCTGAACGTATAATGCGAAAGTCTAGCAACCCAAAGGTTGTGAGTTCGAATCATGGGCAATGTCAGCATTTTAGCAACTTTTCAACTACTTATAACTTTTTTAGCTACTTTGCAACTTCTTAGCATGTTAGCTAACCCTTCCCCTAACCATATCCCTTTAGGCAAACCCTTCCCCTAACCCTAACCTTAACCCTTTAACCTAACTCCTTAACTTAACCGTAACCTTTACCCTAACTCCTAGCCTAGCTAAGCTTAGCCAGCTAGCTAACGTTAGCCACCTAGCCATCTAGCTAGATTTCGTAACATGGCATACGTTTAGCAAATTCGTCACATATAGTACAGTTAGCAAATTCGTAACATACAATACGAATTGTAATTCATAACATATCATGCGAAATGGGTGATGGATATTAATACAATTAAAATGAATACATACCATACAAAACGTAACATGTCATACTAAATGGAGTGGATCGGATTTACGTACAGAATCAATGAAATGCTCTGAGACCTGGTTGTGGCCACAGATCAGTCACACACAGGAGTGTTGGCAGGAGGACAGGTGTGGAGGAGGCCCCCACGGCCAGACCACAGGCCTCACATGCATGGAGAAGAGAAAAAGAGGCAGAGAGAGAGAGATACAGAGAGCGATACAGAGAGAGAGATACAGAGAGAGAGAGAGAGAGATACAGAGATACAGAGATACAGAGAGATACACAGAGATATAGAGAGATACAGAGAGATACAGAGAGATATACAGAGAGATATACAGAGAGGGAGAGATATACAGAGAGATATGTACAAAGGGGTCCAGGTGAGAGAGATGTCTATAAATAAGTGGAGACCCTGAGGTGCAGATTCTCTCTGGGGTTTAGTACAGATCATTATGTGCAAAACAGTGGGTGGACTGGGCAGCTGGGAGGGGGATAGACTGCATATACATACATTATATATGACAAGCATACCCATAACATGATGCTGCCACCACAATACTTGAAAATACAGAGGGGTTTCAAATCAGAGACAAGGTTTGAATATTGCTGTCCATCAGTGATTCCCATCCAAATGTACCGAGCTTGAGCAATTTTGAGAAAAACAATGGATATATGTTGCTCTAAGAGTTGTGCAATGTGGGTAGAATCTTATATGAAATGATTCACAGCTGTAATGTCTGCCAAATGTGGTTCCACCAACTATTAACTCTTGGGTGTGAAGACATACAGTAGACAATCTTCATTTTGCGTTTTTTCGTAATTCATTTTGGAATAGGAGATCTATTTGAATCCCTTTTTAGATGTCATTTTAAGGTAGCAAAAATGTGAACACTGTGCACGGGGTGCGATGACTTTAACTAGGCACTGTGTACCACAGGAGGTTGGTGGCACCTTCATTCGGGAGGACGGGCTCGTGGTAATGGCTGGAGCGGAATCAGTGGAACGGTATCAAATACATTAAACACATGGTTTCCAGCCATTATTATGAGCCGTCGTCCCCTCAGCAGCCTCCGCTGCTGTATACTATACTGCTGCTGCTTGCCACTTTAGAGGTCACCTGCAGCTCTGCTATATTGCACTCAAATAGAGAGGAGAGGAGGGCCTCTGTGGCTATCTCTACAGAGTATTTGTCTTTACGGAGTGGCAAATCATATGGCTGTGGTGGGGGATGAGATGGTCTTGTTTTAAAGAGCCTGATGATTGGAGAAGATATGGTTGACCTGCAGTTCACTTGATTGTGTTGCTCACCCTATGTGAAGCCTTCCTCCTCCTTATCAGTTCAATTCAAGGCGTTTTATTGGCATAGGAAACCTATGTTCACATTGCCAAAGCAAGTGAAGTAGATAATAGACAAAAGTGAAGTAAACAATAAAAATGCACAGTAAACATTACACTCACAGAAGTTCCCGAAATAATATAGGCATTGCATCTCTCTCTCTTTCTCTCTCTCCCTCCATCCTCTCTCTTTCTCTCTCTCCCTCCATCCTCTCTCTTTCTCTCTCTCCCTCCATCTTCTCTCTTTCTCTCCCTCCCTCCATTCTCTCTCTCTCTTTCTCTCTCTCCCTCCATCCTCTCTCTTTCTCTCTCTTCCTCCATTCTCTCTCTTTCTCTCTCTCCCTCCATCCTCTCTCTTTCTCTCTCTCCCTCCATTCTCTCTCTTTCTTTCTCTCTCCCTCCATCCTCTCTCTTTCTCTCTCTCACTCCATTCTCTCTTTCTCTCTCCCTCCATCCTCTCTCTTTCTCTCTCTCTCTCCATTCTCTCTCTTTCTCTCTCTCCCTCCATCCTCTCTTTTTCTCTCCCTCCCTCCATTCTCTCTCTTTCTTTCTCTCCCTCCCTCCATTCTCTCTCTTTCTCTCTCTCCCTCCATCCTCTCTCTTTCTCTCTCTTCCTCCATTCTCTTTCTTTCTCTCTCTCTCTCCATCCTCTCTCTTTCTCTCTCTCCCTCCATTATCTCTCTTTCTTTCTCTCTCCCTCCATCCTCTCTCTTTCTCTCTCTCCCTCCATTCTCTCTTTCTCTCTCCCTCCATCCTCTCTCTTTCTCTCTCTCTCTCCATTCTCTCTCTTTCTCTCTCTCCCTCCATCCTCTCTCTTTCTCTCTCTCCCTCCATCCTCTCTCTTTCTCTCTCTCCCTCCATCCTCTCTCTTTCTCTCTCTCCCTCCATCCTCTCTCTTTCTCTCTCTCCCTCCATCCTCTCTCTTTCTCTCTCTCCCTCCATCCTCTCTCTTTCTCTCTCTCCCTCCATCCTCTCTCTTTCTCTCTCTCCCTCCATCCTCTCTCTTTCTCTCCCTCCCTCCATTCTCTCTCTTTCTTTCTCTCTCTCCCTCCATCCTCTCTCTTTCTCTCTCTTCCTCCATTCTCTCTCTTTCTCTCTCTCCCTCCATCCTCTCTCTTTCTCTCTCTCCCTCCATTCTCTCTTTTTCTTTCTCTCTCCCTCCATCCTCTCTCTTTCTCTCTCTCCCTCCATTCTCTCTTTCTCTCTCCCTCCATCCTCTCTCTTTCTCTCTCTCCCTCCATCCTCTCTCTTTCTCTCTCTCCCTCCATCCTCTCTCTTTCTCTCTCTCCCTCCATCCTCTCTTTTTCTCTCTCTCCCTCCATCCTCTCTCTTTCTCTCTCTTCCTCCATTCTCTTTCTTTCTCTCTCTCTCTCCATCCTCTCTCTTTCTCTCTCTCCCTCCATTATCTCTCTTTCTTTCTCTCTCCCTCCATCCTCTCTCTTTCTCTCTCTCCCTCCATTCTCTCTTTCTCTCTCCCTCCATCCTCTCTCTTTCTCTCTCTCTCTCCATTCTCTCTCTTTCTCTCTCTCCCTCCATCCTCTCTCTTTCTCTCTCTCCCTCCATCCTCTCTCTTTCTCTCTCTCCCTCTATCCTCTCTCTTTCTCTCTCTCCCTCCATCCTCTCTCTTTCTCTCTCTCCCTCCATCCTCTCTCTTTCTCTCTCTCCCTCCATCCTCTCTCTTTCTCTCTCTCCCTCCATCCTCTCTCTTTCTCTCTCTCCCTCCATCCTCTCTCTTTCTCTCTCTCCCTCCATCCTCTCTCTTTCTCTCCCTCCCTCCATTCTCTCTCTTTCTTTCTCTCTCTCCCTCCATCCTCTCTCTTTCTCTCTCTTCCTCCATTCTCTCTCTTTCTCTCTCTCCCTCCATCCTCTCTCTTTCTCTCTCTCCCTCCATTCTCTCTTTTTCTTTCTCTCTCCCTCCATCCTCTCTCTTTCTCTCTCTCCCTCCATCCTCTCTCTTTCTCTCTCTCACTCCATTCTCTCTTTCTCTCTCCCTCCATCCTCTCTCTTTCTCTCTCTCTCTCCATTCTCTCTCTTTCTCTCTCTCCCTCCATCCTCTCTTTTTCTCTCCCTCCCTCCATTCTCTCTCTTTCTTTCTCTCCCTCCCTCCATTCTCTCTCTTTCTCTCTCTCCCTCCATCCTCTCTCTTTCTCTCTCTTCCTCCATTCTCTTTCTTTCTCTCTCCCTCCATCCTCTCTCTTTCTCTCTCTCCCTCCATTCTCTCTTTCTCTCTCCCTCCATCCTCTCTCTTTCTCTCTCTCTCTCCATTCTCTCTCTTTCTCTCTCTCCCTCCATCCTCTCTCTTTCTCTCTCTCCCTCCATCCTCTCTCTTTCTCTCTCTCCCTCCATCCTCTCTCTTTCTCTCTCTCCCTCCATCCTCTCTCTTTCTCTCTCTCCCTCCATCCTCTCTCTTTCTCTCTCTCCCTCCATCCTCTCTCTTTCTCTCTCTCCCTCCATCCTCTCTCTTTCTCTCTCTCCCTCCATCCTCTCTCTTTCTCTCTCTCCCTCCATCCTCTCTCTTTCTCTCCCTCCCTCCATTCTCTCTCTTTCTTTCTCTCTCTCCCTCCATCCTCTCTCTTTCTCTCTCTTCCTCCATTCTCTCTCTTTCTCTCTCTCCCTCCATCCTCTCTCTTTCTCTCTCTCCCTCCATTCTCTCTTTTTCTTTCTCTCTCCCTCCATCCTCTCTCTTTCTCTCTCTCCCTCCATTCTCTCTTTCTCTCTCCCTCCATCCTCTCTCTTTCTCTCTCTCTCTCCATTCTCTCTCTTTCTCTCTCCCTCCATCCTCTCTCTTTCTCTCTCTCCCTCCATCCTCTCTCTTTCTCTCTCTCCCTCCATCCTCTCTCTTTCTCTCTCTCCCTCCATCCTCTCTCTTTCTCTCTCTCCCTCATCCTCTCTCTTTCTCTCTCTCCCTCCATCCTCTCTCTTTCTCTCTCTCCCTCCATCCTCTCTCTTTCTCTCTCTCCCTCCATCCTCTCTCTTTCTCTCCCTCCCTCCATTCTCTCTCTTTCTCTCTCTCACTCCATCCTCTCTCTTTCTCTCTCTCCCTCCATCCTCTCTCTTTCTCTCTCTCCCTCCATCCTCTCTCTTTCTCTCTCTCCCTCCATCCTCTCTCTTTCTCTCTCTCCCTCCATCCTCTCTCTTTCTCTCTCTCCCTCCATCCTCTCTCTTTCTCTCTCTCCCTCCATCCTCTCTCTTTCTCTCTCTCCCTCCATCCTCTCTCTTTCTCTCCCTCCCTCCATTCTCTCTCTTTCTCTCTCTCACTCCATCCTCTCTCTTTCTCTCTCTCCCTCCATCCCCTCTCTTTCTCTCCCTCCCTCCATTCTCTCTCTTTCTCTCTCTCACTCCATCCTCTCTCTTTCTCTCTCTCCCTCCATCCTCTCTCTTTCTCTCCCTCCCTCCATTCTCTCTCTTTCTCTCTCTCACTCCATCCTCTCTCTTTCTCTCTCTCCCTCCATCCTCTCTCTTTCTCTCTCTCCCTCCATCCTCTCTCTTTCTCTCTCTCCCTCCATCCTCTCTCTTTCTCTCCCTCCATTCTCTCTCTTTCTCTCTCTCACTCCATCCTCTCTCTTTCTCTCTCTCCCTCCATCCTCTCTCTTTCTCTCTCTCCCTCCATCCTCTCTCTTTCTCTCTCTCCCTCCATCCTCTCTCTTTCTCTCTCTCCCTCCATCCTCTCTCTTTCTCTTTGAGCCTGTCAAAAGAAATCTAGCCGAGTTCGAGAAAGAAAGTCCTGCTGACTTAAGTTTTATTTCTTTCCATTTAGGCAAATGGTCAAATCACACCACATTTCATTACACAGAGTAGACTCCTGGAAATGAAACGTTTGAGAGTCAACTTGGGTAAACAGCGTGGGGTTGTTGAACTCTCACTTAGCGTTTTCGAGCGCTCCGCTCTCTTGTGTTATTATTTGAGAAGACAGAGAAAACACTCGGCCTGATTAGTGCTGAGAATAAATGATCAGTAATTATGCTAAGTGCCTCCGTGGGAATATTTTAGAGGAGTACAGAACAAAAAAAAATCCAAATCTCCAAGAGCAATTAGAGCGCAAGAGAAGAGATACTTCTCAAGAGACTTCTCAAGAAAATGCAATCATTTCAAAAAAGACACTTTATAGCGAAGAGTGTCCCACTGAAGTCTTTTGAGGGGCAACCGTACTCTCTGTGATCTCTCGCCACTTAATTGATCAGTTCATCTCATTGATTGGCTATAGAGTCCACACTTCTGAATACCCATGTATACATTTGCCTGAATAGAAGACCAGGAAGGACTTCAGCCATTGGAGGTCCTCAGTGGTTCCCCATTACTGTACAAAAGTAAAAAAGTAAAGCGAGACACAAACATCTAGAAACAATCAGCGTACTGTACAGCCCACCTCTTACACACAGGGAAGATTTCCGTCAAACATCAAAGAGGAAGAGGACATCCTTATCTTGTAAACACGTGTGTTGCATCACTGATTATATTTCATATTTTATCACATCGAACAAAAACACTTCCTTCCTAGTCAAAAAACTGTACGCTATAATATGGGGGAGATGTACTGTATTTATTTTGATTCGCAGCGGGATTAAAAGCTGGTTATCATTCAATTCCTTTCATGTCGCTCCCTCTAGCTGTCATTTCCAGCTAATTAGATTCCAGCCGGGGTGCCAGTGGCTGGCGCAGGTTGACGTTTATTGCCATGAGTCTTGTCCTGGAGGCAGAACTGAGCAATTCCTCCCTTAGATTGGCCAGCTGCAAAGTCAAAATTGGCTATATTGTTAAAATAAAAAACATTTGAAGCTTTTTGGTCTTAATTTAAGTTTAGGGTTTAGGCATTAGGGTTAGCAGTGTGGTTAAGGTGAGGGTGAAGGTTAGGGTTAGGTATACAATCAGATTTGATGACTTTGTGGCTGTTCTAGCTTGTGGCCGCCGCAGAGCTGCCTCCAGAACAAGATTCACGATGAAAAACGCTGACCTGCGTGGCGTGCTGCTGTGTTTTGGCAGGCTGACGGATAACATTACAGAGCATGACCTTCCTCCCGTCGTTGTCCCTGTGACAGCCAACAGCTTCTGCTGCTGCTAGGACTGCAGCTATCCTATTACACAAAATGGAGTTTTAGCAGGAAATGTTCTTCATTAGATTACTGTACAAATAATCAGTGGGTTTTACTGTAGGCTGTGTGGCAAAAATGCCTATGCAAAAAAAAATATGTATTTGTACATTCCCATGTTTCGCAAAAATATTTTATGGGCTGTTGCTTTTCGTTCTGTCCACCTCACCCTCTCTGTGTGTGTGAGCGTGCGTGCAGGTGTTCTTCCCGCGTGTGTGTGGACGAGCGGTAGCCGCACTCAATTGTATGATAACTAAACGCAGCAGGGCACCAGGGCCCGCGGTCAGACTGCTCAACAGTTTAAATGGCTGTCAAGCCTCATTGCAGATCGCCACTGTCAGTCCTACCTCAGCGCTCCTGTCACTGACCTCCCTCTTCCTCTTCCCTCTCTCTTAGACGGGCACTTCGACACTGTGTGAAAACAAACCCCTTGTTCTTTGTCGTTGGCTGAGGAGGAGAAACTAGGTCAAACAAAAAGGCAAACCAAGTAAACCACTCGTCTTGTCTTGTGTGAGAGGACAGCTACTTTTGTCTTTTAGCTTTCGCACAGCAGTTCGGAGGGGATTTGCACAACGGTGCTTGGTGTGTTCATGGTAACTACTCCACTCAATGAATTTTGGTGAGAGTTACAGCGAATACTGTTTGGGTTGATACAATCTACACCAGGGGAGGCTGCTGAGGGGAGGACGGCTCATAATAATGGCTGGAATGGGGTGCAGTGAATGGAATAGAGTGAACGGAATGGTATCAAATGGTATCTACACAAAACATTAAAGACACCTTCCTAATATTGAGTTGCACCCCCCACTTTTGCCCTAAAAACAGCCTCAATTTGCCGGGGCACGGATGCTGCAAGGTGTCGAAAGCGTTCCACAGGGATGCCGGCCCATGTTGATTCAGTTGTGTCAAGTTTGCTGGATGTCCTTTTGGGTGGTGGACCGTTCTTGATACACACGGGAAACTGCTGAGCGTGAAAAACCCAGCAGCGTTGCAGTTCTTGCCACACTCAAACCGGTGCGCCTGGCACCTACTGCCATACCCCGGTCAAAGGCACTTCAATCTTTTGTATTCCCCATCCAATCCATGTCTCAATTGTCTCAAGGCTTAATGTCCCTCTTTAACCTGTCTCCTCCCCTTCATCTACACTGATTGAAGTGGATTTAACAAGTGACATCAATAAGGAATCATAGCTTTTACCTGGATTCACCTGGTCAGTCTATGTCATGGGAAGAGCAGGTGTCCTTACTGTTTTGTACACTCAGTGTACATCAGAATATAAGATTTCCCTAAAACCTCAAATTATACATTTGACTAATTCAAATTGATGTCTCTTGATTGATTGGTGATATGTAATCCAAAATACACGTTACTTCTTTTTTTCCCCGCAACATCTCACCTCTGTGTGAGGGAGGAGCTACTGTACTTAGTTTAGTGAGAGAAAGAGAGAGAGAGAGAGAGTGAGTGAGAGAGAAAGAAAGAAAGAAAGGAGAGAGGAAGAGAGAGGGAGAGACAGAGACTGTCTAGTTTTGTCCCACTCTCTCTGCGCACCTGAGAACACCACACATTAGGAGCGTAGTGGATTCTCTAAAAGCTAGCTGCGAGAGGTGGCATAGCTAAACGAAGAGAAGCCGAGAGTACATGATCCACTGTGGCACTATGTGTTTACTCATTTCTCCCGTTGATCCGTTCAGACTGGCTATCAACGTGCTTTCCAACCCTATGACCAGACGGGGTACTCAACCATGTGATAGGGGTCAATCTCTGTGGCCTCAAGTCATGGCGAGTTGACCCTGAGAGCCTACAGATCTGACCTCTTGTCTGAGCAGGTCAAATGTATCTTACCCTTAATATACTGTAGTACATGTATTCACACTTTCCCTTCTCAAAGGCATAGATAGAATTTACCAGGAGAAATATGTCTAATGCTGTGAATGAATAACACATGACGAAGAGGCTGTGTTTTGCCTTTGCTACTATTGGTAGGCAACTATGGAGAGACACACAGAGTACAGGAACACTGTGTTCTTTTATTCCCCACCCTTCTATGATGTAGGAGCTCTGAGATTACCTTAAGCTTTATCTGATGATGAAAAAGGCCCATCGGACACCATCGATCTCATAACAATGTACACATGCGCACGCACGCACGCACGCACGCACGCACACACACACACACACACACACACACACACACACACACTTTACTGCAACACACTAACCTCCAACCAACTCCTCTCCCACACAACACCTACTGTTGACAGTTACATGCAGTACAGTATCTCTCTGTCTCTGTCTCTCTGTTTCTATCTATGTCTCTATGTCTCTCTGTCTCTCTGTCTCTCTGTCACTCTGTCTCTCTCTCTCTGTCTCTTTGTCTCTCTGTTTATATCTATGTCTCCCTGTCTCTCTGTTTCTATTGGTCTCTGTCTCTCTGTCTCTCTGTTTCTATCTGTCTCTCTCTGTCTCTCTGTCTCTCTGTTTCTATCTGTCTCTCTCTGTCTCCCTGTCTCTCTGTTTATATCTATGTCTCTATTTCTCTCTGTTTCTATTGGTCTCTCTCTGTCTCTCTGTCTCTGTATCTATCTGTCTCTCTCTGTCTCCCTGTCTCTCTGTTTATATCTATGTCTCTCTGTCTCTCTGTTTCTATCTGTCTCTCTCTGTCACTCTGTTTCTATCTGTCTCTCTCTGTCTCCCTGTCACTCTGTTTATATCTATGTCTCTGTCTCTCTGTTTCTATCTGTCTCTCTCTGTCTCTCTGTCACTCTGTTTATATCTATGTCTCTGTCTCTCTGTTTCTATCTGTCTCTCTCTGTCATTCTGTTTCTATCTGTCTCTCTCTGTCTCCCTGTCACTCTGTTTATATCTATGTCTCTGTCTCTCTGTTTCTATCTGTCTCTCTCTGTCTCCCTGTCTCTCTGTTTATATCTATGTCTCTATGTCTCTCTGTTTCTATCTGTCTCTCTCTGTCTCCCTGTCTCTCTGTTTATATCTATGTCTCGATGTCTCTCTGTTTCTAACTGTCTCTCTCTGTCTCCCTGTTTCTATCTGTCTCTCTATGTCTCTATGTCTCTCTGTTTCTATCTGTCTCTCTCTGTCTCTGTCTCTCTGTTTCTATCTGTCTCTCTCTGTCTCCCTGACTCTCTGTTTATATCTGTCTCTCTCTGTCTCCCTGTTTCTATCTGTCTCTCTATGTCTCTATGTCTCTCTGTTTCTATCTGTCTCTCTCTGTCATTCTGTTTCTATCTGTCTCTCTCTGTCTCCCTGTCACTCTGTTTATATCTATGTCTCTGTCACTCTGTTTCTATCTGTCTCTCTCTGTCTCCCTGTCTCTCTGTTTATATCTATGTCTCTATGTCTCTCTGTTTCTGTCTGTCTCTCTCTGTCTCCCTGTCTCTCTGTTTATATCTATGTCTCTATGTCTCTCTGTTTCTCTCTGTCTCCCTGTCTCTCTGTTTATATCTATGTCTCTATGTCTCTCTGTTTATAACTGTCTCTCTCTGTCTCCCTGTTTCTATCTGTCTCTCTATGTCTCTATGTCTCTCTGTTTCTATCTGTCTCTCTCTGTCTCTCTGTTTCTATCTGTCTCTCTCTGTCTCTGTCTCTCTGTTTCTATCTGTCTCTCTCTGTCTCTCTGTCTCTCTGTTTCTATCTGTCTCTCTATGTCTCTTTGTCTCTCTGTTTCTATCTGTCTCTCTCTGTCTCTCTGTTTCTATCTGTCTCTCTCTGTCTCTGTCTCTCTGTTTCTATCTGTCTCTCTCTGTCATTCTGTTTCTCTCTGTCTCTCTGTCACTCTGTTTCTATCTGTCTCTCTCTGTCTCTCTGTCACTGTTTATATCTATGTCTCTATGTCTCTCTGTTTCTATTGGTCTCTGTCTCTCTGTCTCTCTGTTTCTATCTGTCTCTCTCTGTCACTCTGTCTCTCTGTTTCTATCTGTCTCTCTGTTTCTATCAGTCTCTTTCTGTCTCTGTTTCTATCTGTCTCTCTCTGTCTCTCTGTCTCTCTGTTTCTATCTGTCTCTCTCTGGATCTCTTTCAGTCTGTTTATATCTATGTCTCTATGTCTCTCTGTTTCTATCGGTCTCTGTCTCTCTGTCTCTGTTTCTATCTGTCTCTCTCTGTCTCTCTGTTTCTATCTGTCTCTCTCTGTTTCTATCTGTCTCTCTGTTTCTATCTGTCTCTCTATCTCTCTGTCTCTCTGTCTCTGTTTCTATCTGTCTCTCTCTGTCTCTCTGTTTCTATCTGTCTCTCTCTGTTTCTATCTGTCTCTCTGTTTCTATCTGTCTCTCTATCACTCTGTCTCTCTGTTTCTATGTCTCTCTTTTTCTCTCTGTCTCTCTGTTTCTATCTGTCTGTCTCTCTCTCTCTCTCTCTCTCTCTCTCTCTCTCTCTCTCTCTCTCTCTCTCTCTCTCTCTCTCTGTCCTTCAGTCTACAGTAGTTTGACTGGCTGGTGGTTAGCTGGGGTACATAGAGTACCATTGCCGAAGCAACAACACAATAACAGGCATTCTAAATAGGATCGATATATGCGTGGGCCTCAGCCTCTGCGTTTATGTGACAAGCGTGAGGCTTATCGTCTCTGCTTGCACCAACAGTTAGCAAGCTCTCCCTTCCTCCCCCATCTATAGGGCTATAAATCAATACACAACCAGGTGGTACACCAGGCAGACAGTGACTACAGCAAATTGCTATCATTTTTTGTGTTGATTCAGGAGTTAAATTCACTCTATAAGAGTGAAATTAACACTCAGTGGTGTAAAATAATCTCCAGTGTTGGTGTTTTTTGGGGGGGATTTAAAAACAAAATCTGTGTTTTTCATGTATATACATTATTCTAAACTAATCCAATTGGTTAGTTAGATATATTGCACCTCTTGCTGAAACGGTTGTTACATTTTAAATTGTTTAGGTCGTTTTTTTATCAACTTTCTTAACCTTGACAGGAACCAGGTTTCAATCTGACCTTTTACTCCTAGTAAAGTACATGTCGGATACATTTTCTACGACGGGCCAAATGTCGACAAAACAAAATGCGCCAGACAAGGTGGGATCTCTTGTGTCTGTAAAATGAATTCATGCCAGAAATGAAACACTTCTATGCGCAAATATTGATATATTAACCATCATAAGTCACATGACATGCTGTGTGGTCCTGCCATTAGGACTCGGCGGGAAAGCATGCAGATTAGGCTACAGACAAACTGATGAACTTCACAGGGTGGTGAAAGTTCAAGTGATGCTCCTTTCCAATGTACATCGAGGATCTTATTCTGGTGACACGATCATGGATGCTTGGCTGCCATTTGACAAATAAAAATAGTCGAGCTCTTTTGTCCATAATAATCTAGTAAAGGGATATCCTGGACACTCAAATTAATATGGTATGTTACGTTTGGTATGGTTACATGAGACAGATGGTTACTTGAGGCATAAACGAAAGTACTGTGGTTGGTTAAGGTGGATGGGTGAGCGTATAACCGTTCAACTACTTTCTACTTTTTAGCTATTTTGCAACTACTTAGCATGTTAGCTAACCGTTCCCCTAACCCCAACTCTAACCTTAACCCTTTAACCTAACTGATACATTTACCTCTAACCTTAACCCTAACCCCTAACCCCCATCCTAGCTAATATTAGCCACCTAGCTAGAACATATCATACGTTTTATAAATTCTTTACATAATGTACATTTCGCAAATTCGGGAACATATAATACGAATTGTAACTCGTCACATATCATACGAAATGAGTGATGGACACCACAAAGGAATGCATTCCATTAACATGCAGAATAATAGGAAATGCTCTGAGACCAGGTTGGGAGGAAATATGCCATGGTCTAGTGGCGAACACTACGCAAGTTCATTTCATTATACTGTGCTGTGCTGTAGGTCACTGAATTCATTTTCCGAATGGCAATTGGTGTAATTTCTCAAGGGACTTGTTGCAAGGGGCGGCTTGCATTCCCCCACATTTCCTACAACCTACAAGGTGTGAACGAAGCCCTCTTGTTTACTTACCCCCCAAAACAACAATCCAATCAAATCAAATGTTATTTGTCACATGCGCCGAATACAACAGGTGTAGACCTTACAGTGACATGCTTACTTACAAGCCCTTAACCAACAATGCAGTTTTAAGAATAATAAGTGTTAGGTAAAAAAAACTATAATTAAAAAATAAAAACAACAAATAATTAAAGAGCAGCAGTAAAATAACAATAGCGAGGCTGTATACAGGGGGTACCGGTATGGAGTCAATGTGCGGGGGCACAGATTAGTCGAGATAATTGAGGTAATATGTACATATAGGTAGAATGGGGCTCATTGTGTACAGTAGCATGACAAGAACAGTACATACAGGTATTTTATGTCAGTATAACTCCCTGTAAAACTGATCTCCGGATGTCCCTCGCTGACTAAACTAGAGAAGTAGAAAGGACTCACTCACTCACTCACTCACTCACTCACTCACTCACTCACTCACTCAGCCCATTGTTGCTGATCTTATCTCCCTGTCCGATGGGAGGACAAATGACCCTGGAGATCCCATTGGCAAATTAGATTTACAGGTTTAGCTCTGATGGCATGCTTAATATGCACAGAGGGAGAAGGACTAGAGTTAGTTGAAGAAGTACTATACTGGCTTTGTGAAGGAAATCCAGGCATGACATGAAATAATGTTTGATATAATGCTCTTTTCTATCGTTTGTCATTTTGAAACTAACAAGTTCCGCTGTGTTCTCTATGGGTTACTCAGCATTTATTTTAGAGTTGAGTTCACCGAGCTTAAAGTCTAGACTCAGCCAATTAGCCTGTCGTTTTAAGATAATGTACACCCCAGTTTCTCATTATATGCAGCAATTAGGCGTGCGGATGTTGGGGCAACATTTTTTATATTCATTCGTTTTTGATCAAAGGCCGGAGTGGCATGGACTCTGTTGCCCGTGTCCATTACTTATGCTCTTGGCATTTCGGAAAAGGCAACATTTTCCAGTATGTGCTTTTAGCAAAGATTTCCTGTCAACGTTTAGGCAAACGAGTTTCCACGAGTCCATAAGCGGCGGTCTCTAAACTTTTGTAGTGGGGACAACGGTAAATTACCCCTGGGTACAACGGTAGTGACAAAGTCAGCCTGCTGATGCACTGGGCTGCTGCACCTGTGATTGACAGCCAGCGCTGAGCCTGGCCATGCTGTTCAGATGGATTTAGGCTCGTGGGACTGAGGCCTCTCTCTGTCTGGTCCAACCTGCTATCCTGTGCTGGAAATATAGACCTATTATATGCTTTCTATCTGGTGAAAGCCTTGATTCCTATCACCTCTCTATATGGTTGCATTGGCCCAATGCTTTGTCATAGTACTGACACAGGAATAATTGTCCACTTTTACTTGAATTGGATTGATATTGTGCCCCCCCCCGCATACACACCTACTCACTCCAGATCCATGTTGATTCCTTTGACCAGGTATGATTAATCCTCAAACGTCTTTAAATGAAGATCTGACTCCGAAGAGAGGGAGGATTTGACCCACAGAAGGCTTCAAGTAGACTGAAAATATAATCCTCTCTAATTTCTCCCTCTTTTTTTCCCCCTGCAGTTGATCGTTTTCAGGTTAAATGTTAATTGGGCGGGAGCCCAGAGCTTCTCTTCTTTTTAATGACTGCGCCTTTCATTTCATCTTCTGATTTGACAGCGCCTTAGCAGGTGGATTATTCCACTGGCAGAACGAGCGTATTTGCAGCCCGAAGACACAGTTGTAAAGATAAAGCAATCAACACATCTTTTGGATGACATGCTCTAGATTAGAGCACTAAAACGGGTATGGTGAAACTGGATGTTGTTTAGATGCTCGACCACAGTTATGCCGACCTCGGGATTTCACTTTCAGGCCAGTGATCATTCGTAGGCCATTTTATATGCAGCATGGATACTGAAATCGGTGGATACCCTTCTGAAATCAATTTAAAGCACCCTCATAAAGCTTTGCTACCGAGCTACATGATACGGTGTGTGTGTGTGTGTGTGTGTGTGTGTGTGTGTGTGTGTGTGTGTGTGTGTGTGTGTGTGTGTGTGTGTGTGTGTGTGTGTGTGTGTGTGTGTGTGTGAAATAGAGAGGACAGAGAGAGAAAGAGAGAGAGAGATAAAAATATAAACAGAGAGGGAGTCAGGATGAGCATATTGCGAGTACATTTTTTATTATTTCAGATGAAATCGGTTATTGGCATCCCGGGATGGCTGGTTGAATGTGGATGTCATTACAGTACATGAAAGCTTTAGATCTAGGTCGCCTATGGATTTAACCTCCCATCCTGCATCAGTTCTGCCTCATAGTGTTATAATGTATGGAAAACTTAGGATGCTTGGTCTCTGGCTTCACGCCACATACCCCGGGTACTTTAAACACTGTGAATTTAATTTAACCTCCTCTGTTCCTACCTCATCCCTCGTTCATTATACCTTGCATATATAACATCATCCATATTCCTTTCTTTCCTCCCTGCTGTCTTCTTTCCATCCATCCTCCTTTCTTTCTTTCTTTCTTTCTTTCTTTCTTTCTTTCTTTCTCTCCTTCATTACAGAACCATGTGAAACGTGGAGGTTCATAAGAGAGGCACCATTAGACACAGCTAGTGGTCAGTAAAACTATGATTGCCTGATATGGATTAAAAGCCAACTGAAAGATATGGATCGCATAAAATCGAGGTGAAACACCCTATAGCAGTGATGTGCAGTTGGGGTAGGCAGGGTTGGCAGTGCTTACCGTGTGATAATCTAATATAAAGAACTGTTATGTAAAGGCAAAAAATATATATATAAATGATGTAAAAAAAATAATAAAAAAAAGCAATTGGGTGTTTTTTATGCTCAAAATCCCAGAATTTGGTAAAACTGCATCGAAACCTCAGGAAAGGCTCCAAAGTGGGCCTTTTCCCCCAATGTCCTCATCCATTCAAATTGTTGAAGTGCGTGCCTTTCCTGACTTCAGTCACTGTTCAGTCACAGCTTTTGGGAACAAACGGATCGATGTGCCGTTAAATGAGCAGCAAAAACAAGTGACCATCCACAATGGCAATACTAAGGTAAAGGAAAACTGTGAGATTTTGAAGGATCGCATTAGAGCAACGTGCTACATAGGGAAAGAAGAGTTAGCATTTCGCGGTAATGATGAGAGTACAAGCACATGTAATCGTGGCAACTATGTGGAGTTATTGTATACTTTCGCTGAAAAGGACACTTCGGGTACATCAAACAGATTTGATTGAAGCAGTCAGTGATGTGATTCGAAAGGACATTAAAGACAAGATTAATACAGACACATTTGTTGCATGAGGCGTCGATGAGGCCACAGATGTTACAAAACAAACACCAGATATCTTAGACAGCAAAGTCAAGGAGGAGCTTTGGGGACGATGTGAGCGATGACAAATGACCTGTGGCCTTGGCGGATTATGTATTGGTAGTGTTGGGGAAGTACAGCTGCGCCTTCCTTGGCCCTCGAGTCAATTGAGATTAATAAAAGAATAAAGAAGATTTCTACAAGGCTGTCACCGAGAGGTTCACCTTGTTGGCCGTAAAAGTACTACGAAAAGTACTAAAGGTGAGCCTAAATTGCATTTTTCTGCAGGTTAGGCTACTGGACATGAGAAGAGTGCTGCTGTTCCATTCAGCACCACGGCGTTAACCTGTAGGCTATCATATGTGGGGCCCCCAAGGCACAGTTCATTCAGCCATGCTGAAACCAGGCCATGGCCTCAGAAACCTTTAGAAAATATTTTCCTTTGAAGCTTATTTCCTCATTTTCGACATTATCTATATTTTAGTGGCTTTAATATATATTTCATTTCCCAAAGCGGTCTCACTGTTTATGGTTTGGATTTATGCACAACATTCCGTTGATGAGCATTTGATTCATCAAATTATACATTTTTTGATGAGATTCTTTTTTAATATATTGGAAGGCATTTTTTTGTCATTTTGATTGTTGATATGGACATTTCATTCAAACCTTATTTACTATACAGTACCAGTCACAATTTTGGACACACCTACTCATTCAGGGCTTTTTCTTTGTTTTTACTATTTTCTACATTGTACAATAGTAGTGAAGACATCAAAACTATGAAATAACACATATGGAATCATGTAGTAACCCCCCAAAAAATCTAAATATATTTTATATTTGAGATTCTTCAAAGCAGCCACCCTTTGCCTTGATGACAGCTTTGCACACTTTTGGCATTCTCTCAACCAGCGTCATGAGGTAGTCACCTGGAATGCATTTCAATTAACAGGTGTGCCTTGTTAAAAGTTAATTTGTAGAATTTATTTCCTTCTTAATGCGTATGAGCCAATCAGTTGTGTTGTGACAATGCAAGGGCGGTATACATAAGATACCCTTATTTGGTAAAAGACCAAGTCCATATTATGGCAAGAACAAATAAGCTCAAATAAGCAAAGAGAAATGACATTACTTTAAGACATGAAGTTCAGTTCAGTCAATTCGGAAAATGTCAAGAACTTTGAAAGTTTCTTCAAGAGCAGTTGCAAAAACCATCAAGCGCTATGATGAAACTGGCTCTCATGAGGACCGGCACAGCTTTAGACCCCTGAGCTTTCTGTGCCATCCTTAGGAGTCAGACATAGGGCTTTTGGAAGAGATTAACCTCTCCCAGACAGACAGGCTGACAGGTAGACAGCGCTGTGATACAGTGTGGTTGTAGGCCGTCTGTTCAGTAATTGATCCAGTGTGGCTTTACCTCGCTGGAGAGAGAGACTGTGTCTGTCTACTGTGTGTCTAGCACCCAGCAGGACTAGGCTGACTGTCTCTCGTTGTCTGAACCAACAGACAACCATTAAAAGCTCATTACCAACAGTTCTGGAGAGGATTAAAATGGTCATGAAAGCGAGAGAGAGAGAGAGAGGAAAAATGATTTCTTTCATCAATTAATTGAACTCTCGGAGAAGTACTTTGTTTGAAAGTTCTCGGCATCACAGAGGAGCAGACATTTGTTCTTTTCTTTCTAAACGAGTTCTGTATAACCTTGCTTAATTGTTTAATTAAAACAATGGGGTTCCATTTCCAACGTTTTTCTTTTAATCTTAGCTGTTTATTTTAGAGAGAATTTAATGGAATGGTGGGCGGGTATCTGTTTTAATGCATGTTAGGACTCTTTTATTATTAGTCTTTTATGTTGGAACTGCCTTCTTGGCCAGGTCTCCATTGAACAATAATACAAAAAGAATGTTTTTTACGTTAATGGTGAAGTTCCTGGTTTACTTCCTGATTTAATAAACCATACTTCTTGCTTGAGACTAAAGTGAACAAAAGATTGTAACAGTGTCATGTGCTAAGTTATTAGTGTGCCAATCTCTCTTATTACTCTCCCAGTAATACGGTGGGATGGGGGTGTTGACAACTCACCATAAAAGCACATCTATCTGTGATTTATCACACCCCTCCCCGCTTAACAGCTGTTCATCTCAACACCACCTGGAAGGAAGGAAGTCTTCAGGAAAAGGCATGTGGGCCAGGTCCAGAAACACCCCCTAGACCCTACTACCTCCTCCCTAGGCACTTCATGCACGTGTTTAATAGGTTGAAGAGTTAGCAATATGGTTGTAGCTGAACCTCTGATCGCTAAGCCCGCCCCCCTACCATATTGATCATACATATATACTCCTTTCACACCATTAGGTGTGTTAGTATTAGTATTAGGTGGGGGGGGGGGGGGGGGGGATCTGTTGTTTCTGGACAAAAGGTAATAGGTTGCCTCTGTACAACTAGTTCCCGCTGAGTAATAGCCTGCTTTGTCCAGGGTGATTATTCACATGTAAGGATGTGTAGCTTCCAGCCAGCTAGCAAAAAGCTCATCTCAGGTAGGAGTGAGAACACCTGGACTAACTCGTGGCCTATCTCTATGAGATCTCATCTGTAGCTACCCAGCGGGGTAGCCTGCCTCAGCCTCACACAGTTAGCAAGGTTGGCTACGCCTGATTTCTTGGAAGGGAGCACCGTAGGGGGCTAAATGTTCCATGTTCCAGTTCAGCTCTGTTTAGTTTTTTTCTATGTGACTTACTTAATGTTGCCTTTGACACTCAATTCTGAGCTGCCTTTTGTACACAGGTTCCTGCTGTTTGTAGTGATCTCCGGTAGCTAGCACCATTAGTGCCATTTACTATGACCTTGGCTTGGATTGGATTCCGGCTTGACAACACAATAGGACATAAAGGGAATGCACTTAATAAAGGTCAACTGTCCTTGAAAGCCAACTTCTTCTTTTGAAAATGGCTTCATGTGGCATCAATATGAGTCAGAGACATTTATTCTAGTGTCAAAATGAACTACAAAATGTAAACAGGATAATATCGGTTATAAAGTCAATCTCGTCCAAAACTGAGTTTTGTAAGTGAGTTCGTCACGACTTACTGGAGGGTTGGGTATGAATGACTTAAGGTTAGTGTACCTATTAAACCCACCAACATCTATGTTGAGACATTTCTAACCTATATTGCCCTCATTTTTTAAATAAAAGTGGAGACAAAATGAAAGATGTGCATTTGTATTCTACTTACAATTTCAATTTAATAAGACATACAAATATTTGACAAAATATGTGAAAAGTGCGGTCTGGGTTAATTGGTACCAAATGTACCTTTTAAATCCATGGGTGTTCTAAATAAGCCTCTTAAATAATCCATTTTAATTCATTTCCAAATGTTCCAAATGTACAATATCTCATTTCTTATGTAAAATGTGATTATATTAATCTCTCTAAAGTTATTGAAATGAATGGATCATTACTATTCATCATGAAAGTGGCCCTCATAAAAGGGGTGTGTCCAATCGTATCCACAGAGATCAATGTGGACTTAGGCTTTTGTTCTTGCCAACCAGTTCACACCTGATTCAACTAATCAACTAATCATAGACGTCCATCATGATCGTTTGAATCGACGTTAATATAATTATCTGAATGCTGATTCCCATTTGCTGTCCTGCTATTCTTGTGAATTAGTTCAACCTGTCTTCCTAAAGCCTGTCTGAAGCCTGTGCATTAATGCATCTACTGTGCATTAAAAAGGTACAGGTGGTGGACCAACAAATGGAATCACCTGGATGAATGAAGGACAACAATATGACAACTCAAAAGTGCACGAGCAGTTGCCCAATAGTCATCTTTGCTCGCTATATGTTTATTAAGTGATGATATTTGATTTCATTCACAGGCTATGTACAAAACCCGCTGGATTCATTGTTCAGCAGTGTGGTGGGAAACCCCCCTTCCATACCTGGAGCTGTTACAGAAGGCCGAGGCAGTGGCCAGACACCAGAGTAATGGAGGACACTTCAATCAGCTTGGTCACATTTGATTGGTCAATGGTCAAAATACTATCTGTCCTGGAATTCACCTAACCACCATTGATAATGTAATCGGTGCTGTATGTGTGTCTTGTATGTTGTAAAGAGGTGCCAATGGACTATTTCTGGGCCCGAGTGAGTAATGCCAACCTGTTAGTGAGCATTTCTCCTTTGCCAAGATAATCCATCCACCTGACAGGTGGGGCATATCAAGAATCGAATTCATTTACTTCATATTAGCCATGGCCAGTAGAGAAACAAAAACTTCCTGTACATTCTTCCTCTGTATAGTTTTCTGAGTTATCGTTCTTGTATTTGTCAAATGCAGCAATATATTTAAAAAGGAGGCTATAGGAAGCGTTGGAGAAACTAGGTAGCTGGGTGTTATTGTTGGTGATAAACCTTTCCTCCACAAAACGCAATGTCCACGTCAATTCCTCCACAGTGTCTCAGTTACGCCGAAACATGCCCAAGCTTGTGGTGTGGAGAAATCCCCCCTTTCATCCACCCCCGTCATCCCTACCATCCATCCACCCACCCAGGGAGCTTAGTCAAATTGTTGTGCTTGTGGTTTCTGAGGTGGTCAGCCTCCCTGACCCTAAACCCCCAGGGATTTACACTGAGCTCCAGCTTCCAGCCAAAACCTTCATGAAGGGAACAAGGAAGTCTCGCAGACTCCCCCACAACCGTGTGCCCATCAGTCTCTCTCCAAGGTCTGCGGGACTGAAATGGGGAGGACTGACAGTCAGACACGAAGCAAACAAGCCAGGCCTCTTGCTGATCAATAATGTATCTTTACGACCAGACTATTTGTCACAGTGTTTTCCAAGGTGGCTTCTGTGGAAACAACGTAGCTGTGGATTTGTTTACCGAGAAAGACAAATAACGGGTGATAACGTTGCCAAAGCAACTCCGTGTCTGGTGTTGTGATTTCCTCCACATTTTATTGGCAGAGTCACATTATAAACAGCTTCTAAATGCCATCTAATCAAAACAATGGCATAGAAACACAATGTATCTCATAGTCATAACCACTAGCTCACATTCCTATAGGAAGATTTACATGTATGTATACAAGAGCCCAATTTGCGGCTTAAATGTCGTTTTTCATCAATGCTCATTAAGAAATGCTAGCGACCATGATTGAAGGTAAACAAGAGTTGTCTTGGTGGTGTGGTTTGATATGTGTGTTTTTTGGGTTTGTCTTTGCCATTCAGTCACAACAAACAAGGGCTCTAGTGAATACAGCGAGGTAAGCTAAGCTAGCTTTGCAATGGAGAGAACATTTTGAATTTGAGGACTTCTCCCCTCCTGACTGACTCGCCATCTCAAGATGGTCAGCTAATTCAGTTCTAAGTGTAGGCTAAAGTCTGCACTAACATTGTGTTTAGCCAAGCTGACTGCAGCTAGCTAGCATAGCTTGGTGATAGCTGCAGCTGGCTAGCCTATCTAACTGTTATTTCTCTGTCAAATCAGTTATGGCAAAATAGCAAGAGCCAGTGTCTGGAATGTGTTCCATAAGACACTCGTTCTACAACACCATGCTACATAAGTACATTGCAACTTAGTTCCAACATTTTATCACGTCATGTAAATACATGTTACTGTGGAAACGATATCAACTGCGGGTTGAATGACCGGTCTTGAGTCAGCTCAGCTATTCTGCAACACAATATTCTAGTACTGACTAGTTTTGTCTCATCTCGTCTTCCCTTATGTCCACTACTGATATCCTTACAACAGGTGTATGATACGTGTGGACATTGCACAAACATTTATCAACAAAAAATCGATGAGTGTGTGATAAGGGAATTTATATGTTTAACGTAATGACTAAAGAATTCCACCCTGAAACGTAATCATTAGACTATGTGAAATGTATTAGAATAATTAGACTATAATACAATAATGTAAGGGTGAGAAATGTGTGACTGAGAAAACACAGAGGACAATTGAACTATACATGACTTGACCTGGTTGGAACTCTGAAAAACTTACGACAGGAAAGAGGCCCAGTCAAGGCCCCTCTAATCTAGGGAGGAAGGGAACGGCATGGAACTGCCAGCTTGGTAGAATAGTGATAAACGAGGAATGGGAACTGTGGAAAAAGATACAGCCCACCTCCTGTTTGTGTGTGTGTGTATATGGGGAGGGGGGGGGGGGTTATAAAGACTGCTCACATTTTGGTGGACTTTAGAACGTTCTCTGAATAAAGAGCAACAAACTTTTTTGCAGAATCTGAGTCTTTGCCTAATTATTATTAAACCCAGGGTCTTACAAACCTAAGGGGATTGGTCAAAGCTTAAATGATTGTTTAGTTATCATCATTGGGATTGAAAATTCTCGTAACAGTAGGTTCTTTTTAAAAAGACAAAACGTGTTATACTGTAAATATTGATGTGCTTATAAAGACAGTATGCCTACACTTACCTAGCAAATGAAAATGAGTTGTGTGTAGAGTACAACTTCAGCTGTCTAACCAGAACTATTTGTCTAACACACTGACATGCACAGGTCTCTGTGTAAGGTTCTGTCTCCAATGGGTGATGAAGTCCCTTCCATCTATTTCATGTTTTACAGGTTATAGACAGGTGCAGTCAGGTGGCAGGAGGGATGGAGTGCATGACACTCCATCCTGAGTTTTCCTCAACCCATGGGTGCAGCAGGCAGAGTTCAATAACTACAGGTAGATGTGAGATGCAGGAGGATGGCACTCTTCTCATAGCACTCTGTAGGCTACTGACCAATTCCAAGCTTCCTCAAGAAACACTTATGTAGATAATCCAAAATAAAGTGTTTTAGTAACTTTCAAAGTGTTACAGTTCCATGTAGAATACAGTGCCTTGCAGAAGTATTCATCCCCCTTGGCGTTTTTCCTATGTTGTTGCATTACAACCTGTAATTTCAGTAGATTTATATTTGGATTTCATGTAATGGACATACACAAAATAGTCCAAATTGGTGAAGGGAATAAAAAAAATAAAAAACAACACAAAAAACAACAGAAAGGTGGTGTGTGCATATGTATTCACCCCCTTTGCTATGAAGCCTCTCAATCAAATCTGGTGCAACCAATTACCGTCAGAAGTCACATAATTAGTTAAATAAAGTCCACCTGTAAATATAAAGTCTAAGTGTCACATGATCTGTCACAGGAAGAGTGGCACATGAAGACCAAGGAGCTCTCCAAACAGGTCAAGTTGTGGAGAAGTACAGATCAGGGTTGAGTTATAAAAAAATATATCCGAAACTTTGAACATCCCACAGAGCACCATTAAATCCATTATTTAAAAATGGAAAGAATATGGCACCAAAACAAACATACCAAGAGAGGGCCGCCACCAAAACTCACGGACCAAGCAAGGATGGCATTAATTAGAGAGGCAACAAAGAGACCAAAGATAACCCTGAAGAATCTACAAAGCTCCACAGCGGAGATTGGAGTATCTGTCCATAGGACCACTTTAAGCCGTACACTCCACAGAGCTGGGCTTTACAGAAGAGTGGCCAGAAAAAAAGCCATTGCTTAAAGAAAAAAATAAGCAAACACGTTTGGAGTTCGCCAAAAGGCATGAGGGAGACTCCCCAAACATATGGAAGAAGGTACTCTGGTCAGATGAGACTAAAATGAAGCTTTTTGGCCATCAAGGAAAACGCTATGTCTGGCGCAAACCCAACACCTCTCGTCACCCCGAGAAACCATCCCCACAGTGAAACATGGTGGTGGCAGCATCATGTTGTGAGTATTTTTTTCATCGGCAGGGACTGGGAAACTGGTCAAAATTGAAGGAATGATGGATGGCGCTAAATACAGGGAAATTCTTAAGGGAAACCTGTTTCAGTCTTCCGGAGACTTGAGACTGGGACAGAGGTTCACCTTCCAGCAGGACAATGACACTAACCGTACCGCTAAAGCAACAGTTGAGTAGTTTAAGGGGAAACATTTAAATGTCTTGGAATGGCCTAGTCAAAGCCCAGACCTCAATCCAATTGAGAATCTTTGGTATGACTTAAAGATTGCTGTACACCAGCGAAACCCATCCAACTTGAAGGAGCTGGAGCAATTTTGCCTTGAAGAATTGGCAAAAGTCCCAGTGGCTAAACGTGCCAAGCTTAAACATACCCCAAGAGACTTGCAGCTGTAATTGCTGCAAAAGGTGTCTCGACAAAGTATTGACTTTGGGGGGGTAAATAGTTATTCACGCTCAAGTTCTGTTTTTTTTCTTATTTTGCATCTTCAAAGTGGTATGCATGTTGTGTAAATCAAATTATACAAACCCCCCCAAAAATCTATTTTAATTCCAGGTTGTAAGGCAACAAAATAGGAATAATGCCAAGGGGGTGAATACTTTCACAAGCCACTGTATACCATCCTTCACATAATACTGTAGAAGCAGTGTTGTGCAAATGTTATACCTTTCTGCGTGGTGTTCCGTATGACAGGAGTTCCCTGGCATGTTTGAAGAATACACAGCACCCCACCACACACTACATGTGTCTTGTATAATAACAAGCACTAATGCTGAGTGTAAGGTCTCTCCCTATTCAGACATCAGTATCAACCCGTCTTTCAGTCAGAGAACTCCATTTCAAAATCAGCTCTTCTGTTCTCCATCTGTAGAAAACGAGGAAGAGTTCATGGGTGGCATGTATTGAAAGGGTGATATTACTAAACTATTGTGATGTACTGTCTTATTAGTAATCACCTTTTGTCCCTTCTGAGGTTTTTGCCAATGCCTAATGGGCATGGCAGCATAGATCAGCTCCAGGCCCCTCTCATCATAGATACTGGTCATGAAGGAGCCTGACTTCAGCTCCTATATCCGACCCAGCTCCTATATCACAGAGGAGTGAGCGAGAGAAAGACTGTCATACAGTCATACAGTCATGGAAGCCAAAAGTAAATACACAGTTAAACTAAGCATTTCAGAGATCCTGATTCACAAAGGACACATGCCAGCATTACACTGAGGGATGTAAACAAGTTTGTGCACAACATTTAGAGAAATAAGCTTTTGTGCATAATGGAACATTTCTGGGATCTTATATTTCAGCTCATGAACGTGGGACCAACACATGTGGCGTTTATGTTTTTGTTCAGTATACATAATGTTACTTTTTTCTTTAATTGACAGAATCTGAGGTTGATGTAAGTTTTGGGGCGTATTAGAAGGCAATTCTGTATGTGAAAATCACAGCACCAACACACACACACAAAGTCTTGTACAGCTAACCTTGTGGGGACATACAATTCAGTCCCATTCAAAATCATATTGTCCCTAACCCTAACCCTAACCTGGACTCCTACCCTAACCATAACCTTAACCCAAACCCTAACCCTAACCCTAACCCTAACCTGAACTCAAAAATCTAACCTTAACCCTAAACTTAACGCTAGCTCCTAACCCTAAACTTAACCCTAGCTCCTAACCCTAAAACTAGCCCTAGGTCCTGACCCTAACCCTTAATTAATGTAATTCTAACCCTAACACTAATTCTAACCTTAACCCTAAACCCCCTAGAAATATAATTTGACCTCGTGGGGACTAACAAAATGTCCCCGGTTGGTCAAATTTTGGTTTATTTACTATTCTAGTGGGGACTTCTGGTCCCTACAAGAATAATTAAACAAGTACACACACACACACACACACACACACACACACACACACACACACACACACACACACACACACACACACACACACACACACACACACACACACACACACACACACACACACACACACACACACACACTAATTCAAGCAGCTTGTGACAAACCAAGGCTGAAAGGCCCCTCCATTAGCGAATCTCTTCACCAACCTCCCAATGAAGCTAACTGGCACTCTTGCCTTAAATTCAGCCACTTTGGAGAAGTGGTGAAAACAGGTGTCAGCAAAAGCACAACTCTTCACAGTTTCTTGTCATAGACGCTGAAGAATACATATAGATCTACAGCAGTTGCCATGTTTTGTGTGCATGTGCGTTTGTGTGTGTCTCTGTCTGTGTGTGCCTCTGCCTGTGTGTGTCTGTCTGTGTGTGTCTCTGTCTGTGTGTGTCTCTGTCTATTCATGTATTTGTCTTTGTGTGTGTCTCTGTCTGTGTGTGTCTCTGTCTATTTGTGTCTCTGTCTATTTGTGTCTCTGCCTGTGTGTGTCTCTGTCTGTGTGTTTCTGTGTCTGTGTGTCTCTCTATCTGTGTGTGTCTCTTTCTGTGTGTGTCTCTGTCTGTGTGTGTCTGTGTGTATTCATGTCTCTATCTGTGTGTGTCTCTGTCTGTGTCTGTGTGTGTGTGTGTGTGTGTGTCTCTGTGTATTCGTGTCTCTGTCTGTGTGTGTCTCTGTCTGTGTACGTGCATCTTTTTTTCTTCAGGCCAGCTCCTTGAAAATAATGAAGTGGGGCTGCTCTGTATCTGCAGAGATGGCCTTCCCTGTAAGGAGAGACGTATGACAAAAGAATCATCCCTTTTTGTCACAGCCAGCCAGGGTGAAGTAAAATAGCATTTGCTCGATGTCAATAGGAGATTTCTTTTCTCGTTTCTCTCCCCTTTCTTTTCCCCGCTTTCACTGAAAGTAGAATGCAACAAAATGGGGAGCCAGTGCCTCAGTGCCACTGTCATTGTTATCTTCCAAATCGTTTTGTCTCCTTCGGAGGGGCTGACCTCTCCCGCTGTACATTTTCAGGCTATCGAGTGGCTCCCGAAAGTCACACTTATCATCGGTAAGAGATGACTTTGAGCCTGCCATTTATTTCCCACAACCCCTTAATGACAATGGAGGAGTCTGTGGTGGCAAAGGTGTTATTGAATTCAAACACTTTTTTTCACTGCTTATAAGAGCTATAGGGCCAGATTGTAAGATCTGCCACTTCTTGAAGTGTCTTTTAATAATGGTATGATCGTTAAAGTAATAATCATTTGGCAGGTGCTTATATTTGTCCTATTTTACACATTCGAGTTTGTACTATAAACGTGTGAATTATTTGCAAATCCCAATAAGACACCCTCGGAGAGTAGGGTCATGCATGGCCAGCCATTATCAACGGCAACCATGGAGCAATTATGGTTAAGGGCCTTGCACAAGTGCACACCTTTGTCAGCTCGGGGATTCGAACAAGCGACCTTTCGGTTACTGGCCCAACGCTCTAACCGCTAGGTTACCTGCTGCCCTGATAATAAACCAGAGGAGGTGTAGCAGGAGAGAGGGAAAGTGAAGGAGGAGGGTGGAAAGCAGTGTTGTTCCAGATAGGTAGGTTGAAGATTGGTCATAGGTGGAAATGTCTGAGGAGAGGACTGTGCCAGTTCTAGCTTCAGGAGGGCATGAAACAGGATTAAAGAAAGCATATCAACAGGCATATAAACATCCTTATAAGGTCGCAGTGTTACTTGTGAAGTGTAATTTTATGTAAATATCCTGTAGGCTATCTTGGAAACCGATCCTTGCTATATCTGGCTGTTTTGGACGGTGTAATTACAATATGGTACACAGTTCTTGCACATTTGATACTGTGCATGTTTGCAGTTTTGTGTTAATACACATCGACACAGCTTCAGGCCATGTTTCCCTCTGAAAGGAATATGTCATTTTGGCAAGATGAAACCTCAAAAGCAATCGCTTCAGTCAGTGCAAACATCAAGTAAAGTAGAACGTGTCCCATGAGTGAAATTGGTTCTTGACTTTGAGCGACTGATTTCTCACTTCGGTGTGTCATTTTTCAGCTGGTGTGGTCTGTCTGTGGCTGCTGAGAGGGGTCGTTTCTGGGAAAGATGTCTTGAAAATAGCCATTAGACCCCTGCAGGGAGGAATCCGATTTGGCTTACTGGTGACTTGGAAGACTTCCTTCCTGCCTCACTTTTCTCCTGAGGTATAAAGTGACACATTAACCCCTGTGGGGCTTTTATATGACTTTCAGGTAGAAACAGATGCACATTCACTCATACGGGTACACACACACACACGCACACACACACACGCACGCACGCACGCACGCACGCACGCACACACACACACACACACACACACACACACACACACGCACGCACGTAAGCGCACGCACACGCACACGCACACACAGTACTGTACTATTACCCCGGACTCCATCTACAGCTCCATTTACCTCCAGAAGGAAAAAGATGCAGCATTACCGTGTGTGTCGACTCACGCAGGAGGAAACTTTCCAACCTCTTTTGCTTCCCTTGGTTCTAAATGGTAGGAAATCCAATCGCTGCAGTGGGGCGGCGTGAAATAAGAAGCTGTGGTCACAGACTAATATGATCTGTCACAGCCTGTTGGATGGAAGCAATACGCTGCAGCGGATTGGCTTACCCTGATAAGCTGAGGAGGCCTTTCTTTTTCACTCGGATGAAATATGTGTGGACGCTACAAAGGTAGCTTCTTTTCCAAGTCCCAATGTAATACTTTTTAAGAGAGCCCCCTCCCTTCTCTCTTCTTCCATCCATCCCTTCCTCCCTCCTAGTCCTCCACTCCTCCCCTTGGCTTCTACCACTCTATCTGTATCTCAGATGGGGTTTTTTTCCACGCCGCAGGCAGACATGCCCACTTTTAGATTAGCCTGCCACTGTCGTCTCACCGCCTCTCATGTTGTTTTCATGGTTGACAATCCAAAGTGGATGGTATGTTAATTCAAATGGGCTCTCACTCCCTTAACTGGAGGAAATAAGTGCAGAAATGTACGAGCCCAGGCAGACACAGCCAAGCACAGGAGATACTTTTGTATATATAGTGTATGTGGACACACCCCTTCAAATTCGTTAATTTGTCTATTTCAGCCTTACCCCTTGCTGACAGTTGTATCAAATCGAGCGCACCGCCATGCAATCTCCACAGACAAACATTGGCAGTAGAATGGCCTTACTGAAGAGCTCAGTGACTTTCAATGTGGCACCGCCATAGGATGCCACCTTTCCAACAAGTCGGTTCGCAAAATATCTGCCCTGCTAGAGCTGCCCCGGTCAGCTAGAAGGGCTGTTATTGTGAAGTGGAAATGTCTAGGAACAACAATGGCTTAGCCGCGAAGTGGTACTGCGAGCCCGGCCTAATCGCCCAACATCAGTGCTCGACCTCACTAATGCTCTTTTGGCTGAAGGGAAGCAAGTCCCCACAGCAATGTTCCAACATCTAGTGGAAAGCCTTCCCAGAAGAGTGGAGGCAGCAAAGGGTGGACCAATTATAGCAGCAAAGGGTGGACCAATTTCATACTAATACCCATGATTTTGGAATGAGATGTTCGACAAGCAGGTGTCCACATACCTTTGGTAATGTATTGTTTCTATCAGTGAGCTATATGATTGCTAATTCAATGCGACAATTCGAATTTTGCATTAGTTCTATTGTCATAATTTAGAAATGGGAAGCTCCAGATGAAATAGTGATTCATTTGCACACCACACAGATGCACAAGAGCAATCGCATCTCCCCAACTCTGATCACTGAACAGCACCATGAGGTGAATTCACAAGTAGCACCCAGGTTCCATGTTTACAGTGCGCATTGATTTACATCTAGATGTAATATGTTGCTCCATTGATTCTTCATTATAGTAATTCCCAAAAGTGTTTTAATGTGCTATGGCAGTGCAGGGGTACACAATTAATTTGGAGTTCCATTAAAGCAGAATCATTAAAGGCATGGCACACAACATTTCATAATTAAAATGGCGGCAGGAAAAAAAAGGTCTAACGTCTCATTAGTATTGTGTTTTGTTTTGTTTGCTTGACTAAGTTAAGAGGAAGGTTTCTTAAGTAAGCAATGATAAATGTTATATATGGCTGCTTATTTAGCTGTCTGCCTTGTATTTTGCAAGCATGTGAGCCGCCATTAAAACAACGGGTTTATTATGAAATACACCAATATTAGAACCTGACCTAGCAAGATTTTAGGTAATGGAAAACGTACATGTCTTAATTGCATGAAGACTCTAAACACATTCTTCAAATCGTATTAACATAAACACGAGTGTGTTCGCTACCTGTTTTTTGTTTTTTTTGAACCCCAAACAATGAACCTTCCGCCAACTCGTCACACAACGCTGAAAAGCATTTCTCGTTGAACATAATTGTTTATCATAATTTCAGATATTAGAAGCACAGCAACACACTGTAGGGCTATGTTGGAAAGAACCCAAGATACATCTTTCTCTGATGAAATGTGAAAAAATCCGATCACTGTTTTTTCGTCGATACCCAATGGCGCCATGGCGATGGAATAATGCCACAGGAAAGATCCATATGGTGATAATGAGATGCAATTGATTAATTAATCTTCTGTGAAAATAGCTCTTATTCTAGGAAATTGAAATAACGTAAGGTTGATTTCCCCAGGCATGATTAATGGTGTTTTGGGGGATGTATCTAGTGGTATTTACACAATGCACACAATCAACAGGGAGGAAATTAGCTATTTCCAAAGCACTCTCTGGAACAATGATTATTCATTCATGTTGATGTGTCGTCCTGATTGTGATGTATGATGATTCAAGGGCTTTTGGTTATCAGTGCTCTGATTACATCATGCCACATGTGGCTGGGGGGATAGGGAGTAAGTGAATGAACCTGTTGATATTCTACTATATGTGTTTGTATGTAGCAATACTGTACTAGACAGTCCCAAATTTGGCACTAGCCTGTTTATTGTGATTGTTGCTGTATGCAATCAATATTCAAGTGATGTCCAGTCAAGTAGAGACTAGCTGTTCAACACTTGTACAGCCGGCCTATCTTGCTACCCTGCATTTTAGAAGTGCTGTACTTGTTAGCGTGAGTGTGATTGAATGACGGTATAGGGGCACTGGGGGGTTGAGTGGCTTGGGCATATAGGACATACGCCATTGGCGGGTTGATTAGAAGACTGGTAGAAGAATGGTAGGCCCAGAGGAAAGTTTATTCCTCCCTCCCCTCTCCTCTCCTCTCAGACCTCCACTGTGGGGGTCGTCCTTCACCATGTGGCCCTGTTGATTATTAAGGGCTTGTTTGAAGGGCCTGGCACCATGCTACTGTGTAGGCTGTCTCAAATAGCGCTCTATTCCCTATATACCTGTACATGTAGTGCACTACTTTTGATCAGGACCCATAGGGCTCCAGTCAAAAGTAGTGCACTATTTAGGGAATATGGTGCCATGTGGGACACACAGCCAGAGAGAGCGGGGAAACTTGGGAATTGAGTGTAGCTTATTACCGTGTAAGCACACACACTCTCTAGGGAGCGAGGCCTACGGATATCCAAAACATGTCCTCCACTTTTTCTGACACTGAAAGGTCACTGTATGATTTATGCGCCTGTTTGGTAAGATAGATGGTGAGCTTTTGGTTTCAGGCACTTGACCGATCAAAATATGAAAAATGAAAATTCAATTCAATTCATAAATGTTTTTACAAGGGCGAATGTGAGATGAAGCTGTTCCCAGAGTTGTTGTTTAAATAAGTGAGGTGTGTGTGTCATTGTGTGTGGTCTGTTTGTGTATGTGTGTGTGCCTGTCTGTGTGTTTTTTTGGGGGATGCATTCTTGTCTGTCTGTGTGTGTGTGTGTGTGTGTGTGTGTGTGTGTGTGTGTGTGTGTGTGTGTGTGTGTGTGTGTGTGTGTGTGTGTGTGTGTGTGTGTGTGTGTGTGTGTGTGTGTGTGTGTGTGTGTGTGTGTGTGTGTGTGTGTGTGTGTGTGTGTGCACCTTCACTCTGCACATTTTGTATTTCATCCATTCATTCATGACTTGGGCTGATAGTTTGCAGCAGGCAGAATCCACATGACAGAAGTCGATGTTGTTGGATGCATTCTATCACACCAATCACTGGGGAAAGAGAGAGATGGGAGCTTTAGTTCTTAATGGCTCTAGATGGCCTCACTGGCGTTATAGTAGGTGACAAGGTACTCCATTGTACGTCCTTCATAACAGCACCACAATGCTCTTAACCACATCAAGTCATTTATTTTTAACTCTGCATTTCTGAATTTTAACATGCTCTAATGAATTTGGAGCTTTCCCCCCCGTGGGCTGTTCGAAGGGTGTTGGAGTTTCACAAATAAACCACTGAGAAAGATGTATGGTATTATTTGTAGTGTAGCATTTAGCAGTACAAATTCTTCTGCATGGTTTGCATCATTTACATAAAAGTTGCACAGGGAATACACACCCTCACACAGAGATAAAGAAGTGAATCTGGATGTGCCTCAAAATAAATCCCAGCTGCTGGGTAAAATACATGTACATCACCGCATTAAATCAAGGGAACACACTGACATCTCATTGTCTGATCCTCCTAGAGGGATTTTTTACCAAATGTAGATAGATATATACACAATCATCCTGTTACTAATGTGGCAGGGGTGCTAATTAGTGAGACCGAGAGAGACTGATCTGCTCAAAACTTGGGATTCAAAGTGTTCATTCCTAAGTGTTAGCTTTTCCTGTGATGGTTTAGGACACTTTGCTACAGAGCAGCTGCAGCACTGTATGTCATGATTCGGTGGTATGTTGACTTTCTCCCATATCCGAGAGTAATCTAAAGTACCGTTCTGTACCATCCATCCCAGCACTTTAGAGAGAGATGCTGCCATGCACTGATGATCAAATCAAATCAACTTGTATTTGTCACATGTGCCGAAGATCTAGCTGCTTTTTGGGGACAGCACCCTTGGGACAGAGGGGCTTAGTGGTACGTTCCCGAAATGGAACAGAAAAGGAGTCACAACCCCAGCCCTCCTCCTCCTCCTCCTCCTCCTCCTCCTCCTCCTCCTCCTCCTCCTCCTCCTCCTAATCCTAATCCACCATCTCCTTTTCCTCAGCCACCTGACAGAGAGCTGGTCCCTCTGCATGTGTCAACACAAGGGAGGCCATGCTAGCTGCTCCTCTTCCCCACTGAGCAACACTGAGGTGCATGTCAGGTCAATTAGTGATACTGCACTTACATTTGCCACCTGACTCTTTTCATCAGTGTGTTTTTACACATGCGGCGTACTAGCTGTGTGCCATCACTCAACCTAGCATTAGCCTAGCCTAGATTAGCGAAACATAAACCAGCTTGTGTTTCAGCAATCACGCCGCGCTCAGTGTGTCTGTCAACCCAAGCACTAGCCTCGCTGTCGTGGATTTGAGCTTTTCACTTTTCCATTGCGGTAGGATGACTTTTGTCATATTTTCAAATTTTCCATGGAGGGTAAAGAAGAGTGACGGCTAGTAAATGTTTTGATGTGGTGAGGTGCTTTGAAGCCACAGAGAGTGGCAGTTGCAGTTCTGTTCTGTGGGGCCTGGAGATAATATAGAATGGATTTGAAAGCGTTTCTGCATTGCGGGCAAGGTTGGGTCGCGGCGGCGCTGCTAGCTTGTCCGTCAGGCGCTATTCGGCCACCTGCCAGGGTCCTCACAACAGAGTCACACATGGCAGATCAAAGCAGCTCATCAGCCCTTTGTTTTATTGGGTTTAATGTGATTTTCTGTTTATTTATGCATATGTAATTGATCTGAAGGTATTACCGTCTAATTGACATCAACTGGGTGACAACGTTCACATGGCAGGCAAGCAGCAGCTGGTGTTCTGCTCTCAGAGACAGGCAGCAAGATATTTCCTTGTCGTCAACAAAGTTGAAAGCGAATTAATCTGCATTACCTTTAATAGTCTATAATGCAATTATTATGTGATAGTCCTTAGTAATTCAATTCTATGGTCATAAACACTTTGGACTCGATGTTATTCCTCACTGTTGTCCATAGACCTAGCCACTGCTTTGCCCATTTAATGCTTAGTGCAAGGTCAATGTTCCTATCTTGAATATGGTGCAGACGTTTGAAACAATCCTGCTTGTGGGCGTACACCCTGCTTCACCTAAACATTACACCTAACACCCCACCGCAGCGATGGATGGCCATCTGTCGTATTGCTCCACAGCATCGCTCCAGAGCTTTAGCCACCTTAACAGGGGAATACATCTTGCTTCCCACTCCTCAAATGGTGTGATCGTCTGTCACACTATTTCTCATCCGGTGTGCTTTATTGGTTGTGGCTTACGCCTCCAGATATTTATATATCTTTACAGCGCATACAGAGGAAGGAAAAAAGGAGGGAGCGAGCCAAGCTCAGCTCAGGGAGTAATGGTGTGGAATGCTGAGGAGGAGGGATGTGTGAGGCTTTGGCGGCGGACAGCGGCCGTATCTATCGTCTCCTGTTTAAAACCTCTACGTTACGGTAATGGCTGCTGACCGCGAGGTGGGTGTAGCAGAGGTTGCGTTATGTCGGCTGGAGGAGATGAAAGATATGGGAGTCAGAAAGGCCAAGCTGAGAGGTTATTTCTCCCAGCTTGGTCTCTCCATTCTTGGCTGGGGCCTTGGCATTTTGCCTCTCCATGCCAGGGCTGCTGGAGGAAAATGCCTCAAATTGTCCCCTTGGAGGTTCACACCTGTGTGAGGAGAGGGTCATTCACTCATAACAACGAGGCACTGAATAGCCAGACTGGTTCATGCATAATTTGTGTGATATCACATAAGTCCCCTTACGCCACAGATTCACCTATGGATGTTATATTTTACATGAGAGAAGATATATTACAGGTAATACACCATATTACACTGTGTTCCTCGGTCAGGTGAACGGTGCCATGAGTACAGTGACTCCTGCTTGTGTTAATGTATTATAAATTGTGTTAATTATTATGTGAAACCCAGAGACTAAGCTCACAGTGAGTAAACCCTGACCTGACGGTACAAAATGATCCATGTTCACCATGACAATGGCATTGGTTCCACACACTGAAAGAAGGAAAAGTATCTTACATGCAGAACATCAAGCCGTCATCATACATTCGGAACAATGGTAAAGAAATTCTAGGTGACAGCCTGGAACAAATGCATGGCGAGGGCTATTTCTGTTTCGCTCTATAACTGTGGCTCTTTGTTGCTCTGTGGCTTTGTGTGCTTTTCAGTGCTCCGTCCCATTCACAGCCGAAATTACATCTTCTGCCTCTCGGCGGCAAGACGCCGTCTGTCTCATACCATTTCATACTCTAAATACTTGAGCGAGATTCAGTCCATTTGCCGGCATCAACTGGAACCATCTTCAATTTGTTGAAGGCTATTTGGCTGCCTTAGCACAGAGAGAGATAATTGAATAGCATTATTGCTGATTTTTCATGTTACCTTTAAGGGACTTGGCTTGGAAAGCATTCACTCCCCCTTTGATGCAAAGGGCATTCGTGTAAGGGGAATGAAAACCATATTGGAGTGAGCTCTGTACTTCAGCACTTATTGTTTGTGTGAGAGGACAGAGAGTGCCGAGGCAGAAGGCTCCAGCTTTATAATTTCATACCACCGCTCACGTAATCAAGAGGAGGGAATATAATTTTACTTGACAGAACATTGAATATTCTCCCTTTTCCCTGAACAGCAAGTTATTAGGAAAGAAGTCAAGAGTTTTTGATGTATTTGCCACAATTAGACCACAGACATATCCCACCAAGAGTCATAAATATTGAACAAGCTAACCATGACGCTTATTGATTTGCACGGTCAAATAAGATCAAACAGAAGTCAGAAGGAGAAAAAAACACACCGATCTCAAATGTATACACGAACATTAAACACACTCAAAGCATTGGCTACATATTTACAGAAATAAACTCCTGCACAAAAACAATGAAGCGCCCTTCCTGCTAGTAAGCGGTCAGGGATGTTTTTTTTCAAGCGCTGGTGCCAGACTAAAAGACTGAATTCTGAAAGAGTGAAACAGTTTAAAGATTAAAGATAGAGACCGCAGTGGAACAGAACTAGCCAAGGGCTTGACTTTACTGTACTGTAAGTGTCTGAGTTGAATATTTGTCATGCCCTGATCTGTTTCGCCTGTCCTTGTGCTTGTCACCACCCCCTCCAGGTGTCGCTTATTTCCCCCAGTGTATTTATCCTTGTGTTTCCTGTCTCTCTGTGCCAGTTCGTCTTGTTTGTCAACTCAATCAGCGTTTCTGTTTCTCAGCTCCTGCTTTTTCCCGGTCTCTCTTTTCTCGCCCTCCTGGTTTTGACCCTTGCCTGTCCTGACTCTGAGCCCGCCTGCCTGACCACTCTGCCTGCCCCTGACCTCGAGCCTGCTTATCGTCTTGTACTGTTTGGACTCTGGCCTGGTTACTGAACCCCTGCCTGTCCTGACTCTGAGCCTGCCTATCGCCTGGTACTGTTTGGACTCTGACCTGGTTTATGAACTCTCGCCTGCACCAGATCTGCCTCTTGCCTACCCCTTTTGTCATAATTTATATCGGAGCTCAACCATCTGCCTCCTGTGTCTGCATTTGGGTCTCGCCTTGTGCCCTTTAATATTATATAAATGCACGGTAGATCCCTTTTCAGTGCATCACAAACTGGAATTAGTGTAATATATGAACTGTACTAAATCTAACAGAGCTATTGTACTGTCGATTGTGCCACCATGATGAGTGTGAAATGTTCCATTAGTGACCCTGTGTAGAGAAAAGAAGCACAGCTTTACTAGTCGGGTGACGGATACTCAAATGGGAAAGCTTTGTAAAGCTCGGCAAGAACATCGGGTTGGTGATGTCTTTAGTGCTGTACAGCATTTTGATGTGTGGCTCCAAAAATGCTGACAAATTCTTAATTAAATGTCCCCCCTTTTCATTGAACTGAAGTGATGCTTCATTAATTGTGATTGTTCACCCACATGATAAGTACAATAGACAATGGCTGAAGGAACAATACAACACAGATACAAAGTATGTCTCTTTCAAACTTAAAAGCAATGGAAGATTTGTCAAAGCCTAAAGAGTTTAATGAATTTTCAGAATGGCATTTAGAATTGGGTTAGATGAATGTTTGAGCTTACACAATCAATTAATATTTTACCCATTGTGCATGTTGTGCTCCAAAAGAATGGGCTTGCATAGCATTGCCAAATCCTCAAGACTTTCATGTTTGCTGAAATATCATTTACATTTCTTTGAGCTGCTTTAGGTCGACTTGTTGCTTACCATTTCTGTCAACTGTGAATTTTCTCTGGTGTTTGTTTTACTTTGTGTGTGTCGTTTGCTCTTCCCATTTACAATATCTCCGTCTCAGAATATATTTTTTTTAAACTATGGATTTTTATTAAAGGTGCCACAGTGTGACTCAGGGAAGCTGCTCGCTGATGGTGTCACGCCCTGGCCTTATTATTCTTTGTTTTCTTGATTATTTTAGTTAGGTCAGGGTGTGACATGGGTAATGTTTATGTTTTGTTGGTTTTGGATGTTTATTTGGTAAAGGGGTTATGGGGTGTAAAATATGGTTTTGTGTTTAGTGTAGATGTCTAGCGTTGTCTATGTTGGTGAGTGATCTAGAAGAGTCTATGGTTACCTGAATGAGTTCCCAATTAGAGACAGCTGATGTCGGTTGTCTCTGATTGGGAGCCTTATTTAGGGTAGCCATAGGCTCTCATTAATTGTGGGTAATTGTCTATGTCAGAACGTTTGTAGCCTGTCTGTCTATGCACAACGTTTGTAGCTTCACGGTCGTTTTGTTATTTTGTATAGTTTGTATTAAGTGTTCGTCTTTCATTTAAATAAATTCATTATGACTGCATACCTTGACGCGTATTGGTCCGACCCATGCTTCTCCTCTTCAGACGAAGAGGAGGAGAACGATCGTGACAGAATTACCCACCATAGGACCAAGCGGCATGACCAGCGGCAACAGGAGCAATACAAGGATTTATGGACATGGGAGGAAATTTTAGACCGGGAGGTACCAGGAGAATATAACCGCCCCAAAGCTGAGCTGGAGGCAGCGAAAGCAGAGAGGCGGCGATATGAGGAGCTAGCTCGGAGGCAGGAAAAGGAACCTACAAAGGATCTGGGTTACACTACGTGGGAGGAGATCGACAGGTGGGCGATCAACCCAGGGAGAGTGCCGGAGCCCGCCTGGGATTCTCTGGCGCAGTGCGAGGAGGGATACCGGCGAATGGAGGCAGCACGACGAAGCGGTAGGAAGCCTGTGGGAAAACCCCAAAAATTTATTTGGGGGGGGCTTAAAGGGAGAGTGGCGAAGTCAGGTAGGAAACCTGCGCCTACTCCCTGTAATTACCGTGGAGAGCGAGAGTACGGGCAGACACCGTGTTACGCAGTAGAGCGCACGGTGTCTCCTGTACGTGTGCATAGCCCGGTGCGGGTTATTCCACCTCCCCGCACTGGCAGGGCTAGATTGAGTATTGAGCCGGATGTCATGAAGCCGGTCCTACATATCTGGCCACCAGTGCGTCTCCTCGGGCCGGTTTACATGGCACCAGCCTTACGCATGGTGTCCCCGGTTCGCCTACATAGCCCGGTGCGGGTTATTCCACCTCCCCGCACTGGTCGGGCAACGGGGAGCATTCAACCAGGTAAGGTTGGTCAGGCTCAATGCTCAAGGGAGCCAATACGCCTGCACGGTCCGGTATTTCCGGCGCCACCTCCCCGCCCCAGTTCAGTGCCACCAGTGCCTACACCACGTAACAGGCTTCCAGTGTGTCTCCAGAGCCCTGTTCCTCCTCCACGCACTCGTCCTATGGTGCGTGTCTCCAGCCCGGTATCACCAATTCCGGCACCACGCACTAAGCCTTTTGTGCGTCTCCAGAGTCCTGTGCATCCTGTTGCTGCTCCCCGCATTAGCCCTGAGATGCGTGTCCCCAGTCCGGTACCACCAGTTCCGGCCCCACGCACTAGGCCTAATGTGCGTCCCCAGGGTCCAGTATGCCCTGTTCCTGCTCCCCGCACTAGCCCTGAGATGCGTGTCCCCAGCCCGGTGCCACCAGTCCCGGCACCATGCACCAGGCCTACAGTGCGCCTCAGCCGGCAGGAGTCTGCCGTCTGCACAGCGATGACTGAACTGCTCGTCTCCCCAGCGCCATCTGAGCCATCCGTCTCCCCAGCGCCATCTGAGCCATCTGTCTCCCCAGCGCCATCTGAGCCATCCGTCTGCAATGAGCCTGCAAAGCCGCCCGTCTGCCATGAGCCTACAAAGCCGCCCGTCTGCCATGAGCCCACTGAGCCGTCCGCCAGACAGGAGCCGCTAGAGCCGCCAGCCAGACAGGAGCCGCTAGAGCCGTCCGTCAGACAGGATCTGCCAGAGCCGCCAACCAGACAGGATCTGCCAGAGCCGCCAACCAGACAGGATCTGCCAGAGCCGCCAACCAGACAGGAGCAGCCAGATCAGTCAGCCAGCCATGAGCAGCCAGATCCGTCAGCTAGCCATGAGCAGCCAGATCCGTCAGCTAGCCATGAGCAGCCAGATCCGTCAGCTAGCCATGAGCAGCCAGATCCGTCAGCTAGCCATGAGCAGCCAGATCCGTCAGCTAGCCATGAGCAGCCAGATCCGTCAGCTAGCCATGAGCAGCCAGATCCGTCAGCTAGCCATGAGCAGCCAGATCCGTCAGCTAGCCATGAGCAGCCAGATCCGTCAGCCAGCCATGGGCCATCCCTCAGTCCGGAGCTGCCATTCCTCAGTCCGGAGCTGCCCCTTACCCTGCTGCTGCCCCTTACCCTGGTACTGCCCCTGACCCTGGTACTGTCCCTGACCCTAGTACTGCCCCTGACCCTGGTACTGCCTCTTACCCTGGTACTGCCCCTTAGTCCGGAACTGCCCCTGAATGCAATGGGGTTAAGGTGGAGGGGGGTCGTTTGGAGGAAGCCTAGGAGGTGTTTAGGTACTGTGGTGACTGGGGGCCGCGACCAGAGCCGGAGCCGCCACCGTGGATGGAAGCCCACCCAGACCCTCCCCTAGACTGTGTATGGTGCGCCCGGAGTTCGCGCCTCAAGGGGGGGGTTATGTCACGCCCTGGCCTTATTATTCTTTGTTTTCTTGATTATTTTAGTTAGGTCAGGGTGTGACATGGGTAATGTTTATGTTTTGTTGGTTTTGGATGTTTATTTGGTAAAGGGGTTATGGGGTGTAAAATATGGTTTTGTGTTTAGTGTAGATGTCTAGCGTTGTCTATGTTGGTGAGTGATCTAGAAGAGTCTATGGTTACCTGAATGAGTTCCCAATTAGAGACAGCTGATGTCGGTTGTCTCTGATTGGGAGCCTTATTTAGGGTAGCCATAGGCTCTCATTAATTGTGGGTAATTGTCTATGTCAGAACATTTGTAGCCTGTCTGTCTATGCACAACGTTTGTAGCTTCACGGTCGTTTTGTTATTTTGTATAGTTTGTATTAAGTGTTCGTCTTTCATTTAAATAAATTCATTATGACTGCATACCTTGACGCGTATTGGTCCGACCCATGCTTCTCCTCTTCAGACGAAGAGGAGGAGAACGATCGTGACAGATGGACAGAATGACTTCCTGGAAAATGTATTTCTCCCAGATTGCCACTCGTCTGTCTGTCAATCAAACGACACCCTTCACAGCTTGCCTTGATGATGAACACGGCTTGCATGTGTGCCCTACAGCACTCCAATCAAATCAGCTAATATCAATATGGAAGCAGAAAGGGGAGGGGTCACTTATTCCTTTGACTGTAAAGGGCAATGGTGGTTTGAATACTGAGGTGTAATAAGAACTGAAGACTGCATCCAAGATGTCAAACCATTATTTTCATGCTAATCTACTCACATTGGCATACCCTTACATCCGGTTTATACGGACCAACTTCACATGCGCACTAGCACTCAGTGTGCCCAGGGAGCAACGTGAGCAGCGACGACATCATCATATCATCAAAAAACATGGCTGTGAGTGCTGAAAAAGAAATCTGCCTCGGAGACAATTATTTGAATAATTCAATGGATGTTTTGTGCACAAAGGTGATGGACTAAAGTGTCTGATTAGGAATGTTCCAAATCTGATTTATCTATTTGGCCGTGTATGGTAATAGTCTTTCTGGCGTCAGTTAACCTGCAGTACCGAAGCAAAACTGTAGGAGCAGTCGAAACCGTCCTTCTAGACCGGAACCCTGGCCCCTTGGGTTTGAATGCCATTGACATATGGAATCAGGTCACTATTGATTTGATGATAAAGGTCCAGCAGTGGGAGAAGAGGAGAAAAAGAAACCTCATTCTGACCAAGTTTATATTCTGTCTAACAGGCAGGATAGAGGAGCCAGGCATTGACATGGAGACATCACACCAACATAGACTACATGCTGCTTGAGTGGCATCTCCACTTCCTACTGTACTCATCATTTCCACTGCCAGAGACATTACTGTGGATGCACCAGCGATGGGAACTGGAAAGAGCTTCACAGGCACTGGGATTGATTGAAATTACATTATAGTGTGCTGCTCATACAAGCTGGGGCAATAATAGGCTAGCATCACTGGAACTAGCACACTGAAAAAGCCTACCTCCAAAAGAAGGACAGATCAGGTGGATGTTACAGTAAGTGATCGCCAGTCTTTGTGAGGACTTGAATAATGCACAGTACACAATAGCCTGCCCGCCCTGGTACTGTGATTTCTCCCATCCATCTACTGCGCTGAGGGGTGGCAGGCAGGCAGACTGGTGGCAGCGGGTGGGCAGGACTGGTGGGTGGGCGTCTTGCGTGTGAATTGCTAAGTGCTCCTGCAGGTGAAGTCTATTCATTCCCAGCGTGCCACCCCTTAATGCTGACCAGGACCTATTTCACTAAGGAGCTGGGTTGGGGTTTGTGGAACAAGGGAGGGAGGGAAAGAGGGAGAGTGCTTTGCCTCAACCTATTTAATCGATCACGCCACTCAGCTTTTAAGCAGAGCTTTCAAATTTGACTTTGACTTAAATCCATCACGTTGACATTTCTAGCCTTCCGAGCTCTCACAAAGGCAGTGTGCTCTGCTCCTGCTTCCCTCTGCTATGACTCTCTAGGTGGCACAGAGAGCTTTGATTATGTCCAGTTCCATTTACACCCACAGTACCTAGAAAAGGTAGAAAACCAGTGAAAGCACAGAATAGAAGTAATTATCCCATCAGGGTCTTTAGCATGGAGGTGTATGCAGAGCAGAGAAGAGAAGCTCCCTTAACCCTCTTTCTCCTACAGCAGCAACCTTCATCACATCAGAGTTAGGACTTCTGTTGAGTCCAGCACGGCTGCCCAATTTGGGCCGATAGAGAGACTGGGTTGGAGACGGAAGGGAAAACACCCATTCATGTGATTAAAACATGGTTATTATGCACTTCAGAGGTTACATAAGGAGAGTTTCCTCTCTTAATGAGAGTTTGTTTATTTGGCTGACGATTTCTGAGTCTGAGTTGTACTGTACTGTTGGGATGATGATGACTCACATAGACCAGACAGAGATGGGTCACTGCGTGGGGCTAATGAGAAGGCCTAGCTCTGCAACAGCAAAGCTCCATCAACCAACTTCCACTATGGGTGGATCGGAGCGGCTTCGCTCTTTCCATCATCAACCCAAGAACCACTAAGTAATCAAAACGTATTGTCTGTCTACACTGTATGACCGTGAAGGAAGAACGACTAGGCTATGATCGTTAGTTTCTCTCACTCTTTTCGACTCTCTCACTCTCTCTCTCTCTCTTTCTCTCTCTCTCTCATGGTACCTCCTCCTGGCTAGATTGGCCTTTTTCTCATATTGCTTGTGTTTAGCAATCAGAATAAATCAAGGCATCTGACTGGTAATCGTTCTGACTGAAGCGTGATGACAATGAACGGGATGCATCTGTTATGCCTGTGTAACTGGCTATTATGTTGTGCTCCGTGATTGGCCCTATTCCTATTTCCCACTTCAGGCTCCTGGATGCTACCCACCGTGTTTTTTTTGTGGGGTGTTGGAGGAAGACAGGGAGGCAGGCAGCTAATTCAAGTCATCACAAACACTTTTCAATAGGGATTTGTGTTTTGCAGTGTCATTTTGTATGCGGGACGAATCCTCAGTGGTAATTACAGAGAACGAACTTAACCAAGCTTTTAATCATTGTTTGTGTATCTGTCTGCTTTCGTTTAAGTCACCTGGCAGCATTTTGGAAGGTGTGAAACATTACTCAAATTAAAATGAAATTCACACCTCAAACGCCCCCATATACCTCTATTAGATCATACTGTAACATGCTGGTTTGTGACTCTGAACAATGTAGAGGCACTGTAATATCTACCATTTCTGCTCTATCAAGTCACACAAGATCCTGAAGATGCTACTTTTGCACTCCTCGTGAGAAATAGTTGAGGTATAAAATATGCAGGTCACCTTTGGCTCATTTAGAGAACCATCTGTCTATTCACTGGAAGAGTGAGGGGAATTTTAGGCCAGGTCAGTGTGTCAGAAATCTCCTACACACGCATCACACACACACACACACACACACACACACACACACACACACACACACACACACACACACACACACACACACACACACACACACACACACACACACACACACACACACACACACACACACACACACACACACACACACACCGTTCTCTACCCCTCTACCCCACTTAGTCCTCTCCTGATGACACAGGCTGCCAAACTCTCTTCAAAAAGACCCTCAACGACGAAATGTTCTCCCTGTTCCTCGTTCCCTATGAAATATGAAATGAAGATGAATTATCCAGAGAGCACCTTCTCATCTGAAATGCTATTATACGTACAACGAATGACGAGGGCATACAAGGGCCCGAACACCTAATTTGGGCGCTGTCTGAATCATTCTCAGGGATCACACCCCAATGAATTATTGATGTATTAAATATTTGATATTGTTTCATTATTGGCCTCCCGTACTTGAGGCATTGTGAATCATCACAGGTTGTAGTTTCTTACTTTGAACAGTGTTTAAATCTGTTATAGGGACTGAAGTGTTTGGTATGAAGGGATATTTTCAGGTTGCGAGTGTACTGTATATACTGCATTGTAATTAAACTGTAGTGTTAAATCTTCATTTGGAAGTAGATGCACTATGGGAAGACTTTTACGACAGTATCAGTCATTCTGTTGCATTGCAGCCCTTGAACACGTTGATTTTACAGCTAAACCTTGAATAAAAAAAACATCTTATTTATGAATACTCTCCCTTTATTTAACCACCGATGCATATGCATGCTCGTTTAGTATTGCCCGGTAAGGTGCTTTTTAACAGCTATCTCTCTACTCTCCCCGGCATCATTTGCATAAATAGGGATATTTTAAAATGTCAGTATGGAATTAAGCCACCTGACGAACTAATTTACTGGGAGATATAAGACCATTAAGTTTATTAGACTGGCTGAAAATACTCCAGTGTGGGAGGCAGGCACTTCACGTTTGATTCATGTCGTCGGGCCCGGTTTTTACATTTCTCCCTCAGTATGCTTGGCTTGTTGAATAAAATGTACTGGAGTGAAGACTGTGGAGAGACAGCAAAGACAGTGCCACAGAGTCATATCCCAGCCGAGCTATTGATGTCTGCCACCCGAAAGGCTTGGAGGGGCCTGCGAGGGAATGAGAAAAGCCTGCTCCGTTTACTCGGCATACTGCTTGGAGGAATCGCTCTTTGTTTGATCTCACATGGAGCTTCACGTGGGAAAGATAACTCAAACTCGTCTCAGTGTTTTTTTTCTCTCCCTCTGTAGTGTTCAGCCCTGCCCAGCTCACTCTCCTCGCCTTGCACTCACCTCAGAAAAGAGAGAGGAAGATTGGGGGATGAAGAAATGGCAGAAAATGACTTATGAATGCCTCTCGCTCACTCTCTCACGTAGGGGGGTAAACAATTCTGTTTACACAGAGAGTGTGTGCAGACTTGGCTGTGTGTGTTTACTTTATCTCATCTCTCTCTCCCGCTCTGTCTCTCTGCCCCTCGCTCTCCTCATTCTCTTCCCTCCGTTCTCTGCCTTTTAATAGAGAGACCCTTTGTGCTGACTTCTTGAAAGGTCTTACGGGTGTCAACCGGAGGGAGTGGGTAATTGCGTTTAGCAAATTGGAGGCAATATCTGATCTCGCACAAATGACTGTGACAAACGTCTCTAGTTGTTCCTCCACCGACATTCAGTAGTCTACTGTTTCACTTCGCCTTACTGTGCTGCGAGCATTTACATTCCGGGTTATTTTTGCCGCAACCTTACATGTACTGTACATGCGCATATTGAGAAACAATGCTGACATTTTGTTCTAGTTGAAGCTCCACCAGGGAACTTGAAACTGAGAAAGGCCTGGGGGCTTGTGGCATCTCTACAGTTTCACATTTATCCAAGCTCATTAGTGGTTCTTTCATTCATATAACAGCAAGAGGGCTTATCGTTATTCTGACTTAATGCATTATTTTACTTCATGCTTTTACCTTCTCCTAACTACATGGGCTTCTTAGTACAAAATAATGTTTTGCATATTCTTGTTAGTGCTTTCACAACACAAACGGGTGTATTTGAGTTCTGGAAGCCTTCTTGGAATACCTGAGATACACTGTAATTACAATTGGCAGAAGCCTGTGATTAAGAACCTCTTATAAAGGTTGCTCAGGTTTTTCCGCATCTTTACATCAAAGCTGTCTCTCACAAATGAATAATGCAATGCAACACATTGTGGGATCTCTCTGTAGACACACTGGTGGAGATGTTTCTTAGGTGTGTGGAATTCAAAATGGAGTTGTTTCTAGGCAGTTCCACGGTAACGGAATTGCTCTCAGACTCCGATTTTTTACTTAAAATGTGGGCCAAACAAAAACCATTGATTTCAAAGTTTAACAAGCCGTACAACTCCATGCACAAGGACTACTTTAAACAGTTTACACAGGACATTTGACAACAACACATTCACTGGAAGAGCTATGCAGATGCAAAGTTTGATAAGAGATTTTCAGTCAAATCTCACTCAGTTTTATATGTGACCATGTTGTCCAGAAACTCTGTTAAATACAGTATCTGCTCTGTATTAAGATTCAGAGATGTATGCAGAAAGAATGGGTGGTCAGCCAATGTTCCCTCTAAGCTGTGTAAGTGCGTGGGCGCGCAGTAACCCCGAGACTGCCACGAAGCTCCCCTAGGACGGCCTTGCAGAATAAATATTAGCCCACAGAGAAGCGCGAGATTGAACATCAAATCAAATCAAAGTTTATTTGTCACGTGAGCTTACTACAACAGGTGTAGACCTTACAGTGAAATGCTTACTTACAGGCAATTTTTAAGTTCAAAAAAAGGTATTCGGTGAACAATAGATAAGTAAAGAAATAAAAACAACAGTAAATAAGACAGTGAAAAATAACAGAAGTGAGGCTATATACAGTAGTGAGGCTTTATACAGGCACCGGTTAGTTGGGCTGATTGAGGTAATATGTACATGTAGGTATGGTTAAAGTGACTATGCATATATGATAAACATATGCATAGTCACTGTAGCCATTTGATAGTCCGTGTAGCCATTTGATTACCTGTTCTTATGGCTTGGGGGTAAAAACTGTTGAGAAGCCTTTTGGTCCTAGACTTCGTGCTCCGGTACAGGTGGCCATGCGGTAGTAGAGAGAACAGTCTACGACCTGGGTGGCTGGGGTCTTTGACAATATTTAGGGCCTTCCTCTGACACAGCTTGGTGTAGAGGTCCTGGATGGCAGGCAGCCTAGCCCCAGTGATGTACTGGGCAGTACGCACTACCCTCTGTAGTGCCTTGCGGTCGGAGGCCGAGCAGTTGCTGTACCAGGCAGTGATGCAACCTGTCAGAATGCTGTAGAACCTTTTGAGGATCTGAGGACCCATGCCAAATCTTTTTAGTTTCCTGGGTGTGTCACGGCGGGAGTTTGGGTGGGCATTCTATGTCTGGTGTTCTATGTTGTCCTTGTTTTGTATTTCTATGTGTTTGGCCTGGTATGGTTCCCAATCAGAGGCAGCTGTCTATCGTTGTCTCTGATTGAGAACCATACTTAGGTAGCCTGTTCCCACCTGTGTTTGTGGGTGGTTGTTTTCTGTTTTGTGTGTGTATACCTTACAGGACTGTTTCGTTTCGTTCTCTCTCTTTGTTATATTTTATTCAATCTGTTTTCAGTTTATTTAATAACATTAAAATGAACACTTACCATGCTGCACCTTGGTCTTCTCCTTCTCCCGACGACGTCCGTTACAGAGGTGGAATACTCTTTGTTGTGCCCTCTTCATGACTGTCTTGGTGTGTTTGGACAATTCTAGTTTGTTGGTGATGTAAACACCAAGGAACTTGAAGCTCGCAACTTGCTCCACTACAGCCCCGTTGATTACATAAAAATAAAAAATAAATTATTTAACCAGGTAGGCTAGTTGAGAACAAGTTCTCATTTACAACTGCGACCTGGCCAAGATAAAGCAAAGCAGTGCGACACAAACAACAATGGTGTTGAACGCTGAGGGCACTATGGTGTTGAACGCTGCTGTAGTCAATGAATAGCATTCTCACGTAGGTGTTCCTTTTGTCCAGGTGTGAAAGGGCAGTGGGGAGTGCAATAGAGATTGCATCATCTGTGGATCTGTTTGGGTGGTATGAAAATTGGAGTGGGTCTTGGGTTTCTGGGATAATGGTGTTGATGTGAGCCATTACCAGCCTTTCAAAGCACTTCATGGCTACAGACGTGAGTGCTACTGGTCTGTAGTCATTTAGGCAGGTTGCCTTAGTGTTCTTGGGCACAGGGACTATGGTGGTCTTCTTGAAACATGTTGGTATTACAGACTCAATCACAGAGAGGTTGAACATGTCAGTGAAGACACCTGCCAGTTGGTCAGCACATGCCCGGAGCACACATCCTGGTAATCCGTCTGGCCCCGCGACCTTGTGAATGTTGACCTGTTTAAAGGTCTTACTCACGTTGGCTACGGAGAGCGTGATCACACAGTCATCCGGAACAGCTGATGCTCTCATACATGCCTCAGTGTTGCTTGCCTCGAAGCGAGCATAGAAGGGATTTAACTCGTCTGGTAGGCTTGTGTCACTGGGCAGTTTGCGGCTGTGCTTCCCTTTGTAGTCTGTAATAGTTTTCGAGCCCTGCCATATAAGACAAGCGTCGGAGCCGGTGTAGTACGATTCAATCTTCATCATGTATTGACGCTTTGCCTGTTTGATGGTTTGTCAGAGGGCATAGCAGGATTTCTTATAAGCTTCCGGGTTAGAGTCCCGCACCTTGAAAGAGGCAGCTCTACCCTTTAGCTCAGTGCGAATGTTGCCTGTAATCCATGGCTTCTGGTTGGGGTATGTACGTACATTCACTGTGGGGACGACGTCCTCGATGCACTTGTTGATAAAGCCAGTGACTGATGTGGTGTACTCCTCAATGCCATCGGAAGAATCCCGGAACATTTTCCAGTCTGTGATAGCAAAACAGTCCTGTAGTTTAGCATCTGCTTCATCTGATCACTTTTTTTTATAGACTGAGTCACTGGTGCTTCCTGCTTTAATTTGAGCTTATAGGCTGAAATCAGGAGGATAGAGTTGTGGTCAGATTTACCAAATGGAGGGCGAGGGAGAGCTTTGTACGGGTCTCTGTGTGTGGAAAACATATGAGCTAGAATTTTTTTCCCTCTGGTTGCACATTTACCATGTTGATAGAAATTAGGTATAACTGATTTAAGTTTCCCTGCATTAACGTCTCCGGCCACAAGGAGCGCCGCCTCTGGGTGAGCTGTTTCCTGTTTGCTTATTTCCTTATACAGCTGACTGAGTGCGGTCTTAGTGCCAGCATCCTTCTGTGGTGGTAAATAAACAGCCATGAAAAGTATAGATGAAAACTCACTTGGCAAATAGAGTGGTCTGCAGTTTCTCATAAGATACTCTGCTTCAGGCGAGCAAAATCTAGAGTCTTCGTTAGATTTGTGCACCAGCTGTTGTTTACAAACATGCACAGACAGCACCCCCTCGTCTTTCCGGAGTGTGCTGTTCTATCTAGCCGGTGCAGCGTATATCCTGCTAGCTTAATTTCCATGTCATCATTTAACTATGATTCCGTGAAACATAAGATGTTACAGTTTTTGATGTCCCGTCGGTAGGATATTCGTGATTGTACCTCTTCTAATTTTTCTGTCCAATAATTGCACGTTGGCGACTAATATTGACGGTAACGGCAGCTTTCCCACTCGCCTTCTGCGGATGCTTACGAGGCACCCCGCTCTGTGCCCTCTGTACTCGCGTCACTTCCTCTTGCCAATAACTGGGATGTTGGCGTTGACAGGTGTTCAGAGTATGTCCTGTGTGTCCTGCTTGTTGAAGAAAAAATCTTTGTTTTAATCCGAGGTGAGTGATCGCTGTCCTGATATCCAGAAGCTCTTTTTTTTGTAGCAAGATACGGTGGCGGAAACATTATGTACAAAATAAGTTACAAATAACGCAAAAAGCCCCACATAATAGCACAATTGGATGGGTGCCCGTAAAACTGCTGCCATTTCTTCCGGCTCCATTTTACAATTTTTTCATCACTCAACTTTCTAGAGCATTGGTCACCAACGGTCGATGGTGATCGACTGGTCGTTCTCCAAGACATTCCTAGTCGATTGCCAAACATCTCGGTAAAAAACTCAATGATAAAGCCTTGCGTTCCTATTTTCTTTATCCGTCTGGAGCTGTTGATGGTAGGTGCACCCGATTCAGCTGCCCTGTGCGCTGGGTAGGCAACTGTTGCCATTTTGAACAATTTAATGTGTCTGAAGGTACAAACTATGCCTTCCTGGTGGGCCCGGAGAGAAAATAACCTGTTGGGGATGGGGGCGCTGTTTAGACTATTTATGCTAATTGGGTATTTTTTGAAACGGCTTCCCACAAAATCCTTGATCGTACAATATGCATATTATTATTATTATTGGATAGAAAACAGTCTATAGTTTCTATAGGAGTTGAAATTTTGTCTCTAAGTGGAACAGAGCCCATTCTACAGCAATTTCCCTGACATGGAGTCAGATTTGAGAAATGTTGGCCACTGTTCTGAAGTCAGTTAAAAGGGCACTGTCATTGCTATGACTATACGGACACTTCTTACGTCTTCCCCTGGATGCCTTTACGTGATGACGATTCCAATGGGGTCGATTGCGCGTTCACAGGCCCTACAAATTAAAAAACCCTGTAGCTAGCAAGTCTTTCCTTGCTGCGTAACGCGCGTGCTGGACACCGACCCGCTCCTGTTCCAAGCGTTAGTTTAGCCTGTTATATTTCTCCGGTCATCTTTTCACTCGTTATAGGAGTTAAAAACATCATAACGTAGTTAATTTAAAGCGTTTTATAGCAATTTATATCCGTTTAGTGCGATTTTGGGACATTTATTTTTGAAACGATGTGAATAGCTGGGCACGCTTTTCAGTTCATCCCGAACGCAGTTGGCATTTCCACATGGCAAGAGGACAGCTTTCCACCAAAAGACGATTACTCCCAAGAAAGGATCCTTTGCCCAAGATACTGATGGAAGAACAGCTCAAGGTAGGACATTTTTATTATGATAAATCGTGTTTCTGTCGAAACATTTTAGTGGCTTAGGACGCCATGTTTTTTGACGTAGCTTCGCTTGGCGCAAACTGTATTGAAAAGTAAGGATAAATAAAAAAATGTAATTCCGCAATTGTATTAAGAATTAAATTGTCTATCAATCCCTGTCCACCCTATATTTTTTAGTCACGTTTATGAGTATTTATGTATAAGAGTAGATCACTGTCTAAGTGGCGCAAGGACATTTTCTGACCAGCTTGTCTACATTTCACATTGTCTAACCATGATTTTGGTGGCTAAATATAAACATTTGCGATCAAACTCTATATGGATTGTGTAATATGATGTTACAGGAGTGTCATCGGAAGAATTCTGAGAAGGTTAGTGAAAAAATGAATATCTTTTGGCGATGTTGACTTTTATCGCTCACTTTGGCTAGAATCAATGCTGGGCTGCTATGTGCTATGTGCTATGCTAATATAACGATTTATTGTGTTTTCGCTGTAAGACACTTAGAAAATCTGAAATATTGTCTGTATTCACAGGATCTGTGTCTTTCGATTTGTGTATGCTGTGTATTTTTACGAAATGTTTGATGATTAGTAAGCAGGTAAACACGTTGCTCTAAGTAGTTTTCTATTCCATTTGTGACGGTGGGTGCAATTGTAACCTATGCCATCTACCTGAAATATGCACTTTTTTCTAACAAAACCTATCCCATACCATAAATATGTTATCAGACTGTCATCTAATGAGTTTTTTTGTTGGTTAGGGGCTATAAATATCTTAGTTTAGCCGAATTGGTGATGGCTACTGGTGTTGGTGGACAAATAAAAGATGGTGGATTATGCTAATGTGTTTTTAGGTAATAGATGTACATCTTTACATATTGTGTCTTCCCTGTAAAACATTTTAAAAATCGGACATGTTGACTGGATTCACAAGATCTGTGTCTTTCATTAGCTGTATTGGACTTTAATGTGTGAAAGTTAAATATTTTAAAAAAATATTTTTTTTGAATTTCGCGGCACTGGTTTTTCAGTGGGGGGGGGGGGGGGGGTGCCGCTAGCGCCACGCTGATCCTAGACAGGATAAAGTGCACCATAGGGCTACCGCTAGCCAATCGGATGGCTCAGATTACCATGTCTGCAGTAATGTACCAGGCATAAAAGAAAGCTACAGCAAAGTTAATTTTGTGAGATTTCAAAAAGGTTTAAAACCATGACTAGAGAGAGACTGTCAAATATGATAGTTTATTTACATTTTAGAGTACCTGAGGATTAAATAGAAACGTCGTTTGACTTGTTTGGACGAAGTTTAGCGGTAGCTTTTGAGACTCCTTTGTCTGCACGTTGAATGAGTGGATTACTGAAATCGATGGCGCCAACTAAACTGACTTTTTGGGATATAAAGAAGGATTTTATCTAACAAAACGACCATTTATGTTGTAGCTGGGACCCTTGGGATTGCAAACAGAGGAAGATCTTCAAAAGTAAGTGATTTATTTCATCGCTATTTGGGATTTTATGAAGCCTGTGCTGGTTAAAAAATATGTTGACATACTCCTATGAACGTCACATGTGGGTGCCCATGGGCACTGTCGTAACACAGTTGATATTGCAACTACACTACTCAACCTCTGGTTCACCAGTGTAAACGAAATCGCAAAACGTTGTTATCCCCTAAAGATGATAATCTGTTTGCATCTGGCAATTTATTGTCTGTCCAGTATCCAGTAGACCTGTCCCCAGAGCTTCCGATACAGTTAATCTCTTTCCGTAACGTGTTGAGGCCAGACATTAATAAGGAGAAGGCGAGAAGCTCAATTAAAGATCTTGCAGAACTGCTGCATTTTAATAACCCCTCCCTTCTGCCCAGTTTCCCTGATGTTGCTACGGCAATCAAGCTGTTTTTATCATCTCTGTAACTGTTGCTTCCGCAGGGAGATCGTTTTCTAAACTAAAACTCATAAAGAACTACCTAAAAAAGCATTAGGCTCTCGGTCTGACATGCGCTTTTGAGCACCTGAGTAAGCTCTACTCATTGCACTGGCACCATCGTAGCCTTGACCACGACATGTGTTCACCCATATCCCCCATACACGCTCAATCAGTTCATTTATTTTATTTTCAGCCACAGTCCTGAAGCCCAGGATACAAAGACTTAGCTTCCTAGTACATATGCAAATGAAAAAGGTTTATGAATGACAAACATGGGCCCCCAGAGCTAGTACCTGTTACGCCAGTGCTCATGGGTCCTTTTACATGGAAATGACCTTCTTTGTGCAACGGAAAGGTGTGCAATATTTAAGCGCTACATGATCAAAACACACGTTTGCTACTTTACGCTATCCATTACTCTAAGCCTAGGATACAGAGCATCGCAAGCAGCGCTCTCACATTGTCTGCTCTCAGTACGTCTATATCCACTTGTATTGTGTACTGTAGTCGAGATAGACCCTGAATGTAGAGCGAGTGAACGAACAAAGCGAGGTGTCTTTGTACCGGTGTGATTGTGCCCTGTGTGTTCCCCACTCCTCTAAGCTCCTCCCCTCATGTGTGACCTTTAGATCATGTGGCCAGGCTGTGTCCATCTTGGGGAGCACCATGCCTCCTCGTGCTGGTGATAATGACTGTTATTGTCAGGAGAGAGCGGGTCGGTGGTGTGTGTGTGTGTGTGTGTGTGTGTGTGTGTGTGTGTGTGTGTGTGTGTGTGTGTGTGTGTGTGTGTGTGTGTGTGTGTGTGTGTGTGTGTGTGTGTGTGTGTGTGTGTGTGTGTGTGTGTGTGTGTGTGTACTTGCATGCACTTTTGTGTGTTTGTGTAAGCGAGAGCAGCTAGTGGGACAGCAAGGAGACATGATTGAGCAAGGCTGACAGTGGGGAAAACAAAGTGCGGGAAGCTATAATGCCTTCACTACAGGGCTGCTGGATAGAAAGAACACAATGTTCAGAAATAGCAGGGATGTGGATTTAGTACACTGGAGTACATAGCAACGGTATCTGAGCAAATGGGAGTTCACATTTTTCCAAGAGCATTCCGACTCTTCTTCAGGGTATACCGGGAAAAGACATCTGAATATTTGCATTCCATTTGTCTTATTGTTAGATTGACCACTTTTGTCATTTTTCGACACCTTATTTATATGCAACTTCTCGAAACATTATCTCTTTCGTACTCCACTGTGCATGTCAATCGTGACATTAGATGTGATTTGGAACATGAATTTAGAGCCATTATGTACATTCTACCTCCATGAGTATTCTGAGTCTGAAATGATAACAGTTCAAGAGAAAGATTGAGTATTCAGTCCGCTGTCATCGCCAACACTTTTTGGCATAACATTAATCCGTCTGTTGACAGTAGCAGGCTAAAGGTTAGCTACTGCGAAAGAGAGAGTGTTTTTTCTCATATTGTTGTGGTCTGTGCTGAGGGGACCAGGGCTTTGGTGGTACTGTCATCAGCAGGAAGAAGAGCACCTGTGACAGGTGGACAGGAGCCAGATACACCCCAACAGAGCAGGACAGGCTTTAGGCGCTGTTCAGTCACACACCCATGGAGGGGATTGGTGTGTGTGTGCTTGTGTGTGTGCGTCTCATGCAAGGAAATTATTGGTACAGACGTAATATTTTAATTTGCTCACTCTGTTGTCGCAGAGAACAAATTCTAATGTATTCCAGGTTTAAAAAGGCTTCCATAGTTTGTAATTTCCTCTTTAAAATGTCAGACTTGATTTATCCTAACAAAAAAATGCATCAAACCATACAAACATTATAATCCACATAATAATTTGCTTTTCCTGTTGCTGCAGGATTATTTTCCTGCATTGAAAAACGGGTCAAATTAAGATAGAACACCTGTATATAGATTTAACAGTATACAGTATGAGTACCACCTCGATTGCATTTTTTCTCCGTTCAATCTGAGTGACAACAGTCTGCAATGGATACCAAACAAGTTCATCCTATCAGAACGCCTCTTGCTGTATGGTGGAGGGCATCAATCTGAAGCAGCATAAAGGGTAGAACCACAGAGACTGACAGACACACGCAGCAGCAGCAGCGTCAACACCACACTCCACCTCATCAGCTTAGCTGTTCCAAGATGCAGCCATAACACACACACAGACAGACAGACAGACAGACAGACAGACAGACAGACAGACAGACAGACAGACAGACAGACAGACTCGTATATACCAATAGTCTCTTCAATTTCCTCATTTGACAGCCCCATATTTCCAGAGGATGGATCAACCCCTGTTTTCTAGCCTGCTGCCGGATGAAAAAGTAAATCATTCCTGGTACATCAAACTCCTCATAAAATACCTCCCCTGACTTAATCAATAGCTAGGTCCTAATTAAATGCTGCTCCAATTTTCTCCTTTTATATTCACACGCTGCAGCCTATAATTTTCTGTATATTTCAGTCAGTTCAGCTCATGTTCCAGGTTCTCTTCTGAACACACTTCTCCTGCCTGCTGCCTGCCTACCTTTTCCCTTGTTTTATTGTGCCACAAAGGTGAAACTCAATAAATGTCAACCTCAGTATGGGCCTGGCTTTTGTTAGAGCGATCATAGATTTTGAGCTCGCAATTATGTCAAAGCACCGAAAATGTATGAAATGCTTTCTTACATGGGACCTGCCTGTCATTTACATAATTTTAATTTCGCTCAAAGTTTTTTTATGGACATATCCATACAGCTTCAGTCACATTTCATGGCGCATTAGCCGAAAGTGAAACTCTTGTAAAACTTCCAACACCGAGCAAGTATGTTTATTGCCTGATCCATATGCTCATTTTTCATGCTACGCTTTTATGACTATATTACTGAAGCCATTCTTCGTCCCAAATGACACACTATTCCCTGTATATGCACTACTTTTGACCATTTTAGCCAGGAAAGTGCTGTATTAAAGCACAGCAGACTGCATGGATGCATCCTTAATAACACCCTATGCCCTATATAGTGCACTACATTCGACCAGAGCTCTATAGTGCACTATATAGGGAATAGGGTGTTATTAAGGATGCATCCCATTCAGTCTGCTGTACTTTAATACAGCAATTTCCTGGCTAAAATGGCCTCTTCCTCCTCTGTAATCCCTTCATCAGTGCTGCCAAACAGGCAAAGTGGGTTACCTTCTGTGGATGCCGCACACACAGTGGATGTTCAGCGGAGCATCGCGGTGTCAAAACGGTGTGCGCTTCAAATCGTTGGGTGTCCTGTCGTTCGTGTGGTGTGAATGACAGCAGAGAACATAGAATCTGTGGTTTGGAGATGAATGGCCGGGCATTTCCATTATCCCGGTCCTTGGAGACGCCAGGAGGGTGGCTTAGGCGGGGCAGAGTTGCCCGAAAATGATGTCCTGCGGTGGAGATGCCACACAGCAAATTGGTCATTGTTACCTAGTGTTGATTTTTCAGTGTAGCATTTCAGTGTTGATTCAGGTATTATATTAACTCTGTAAGTGTTCAGTTAACACTCGTTGCTCTAAAAGAACCCCATTGTTGGTGTTAATAACCAGTTTTAAACAAAAAACACACCATTCATTATCATATTTACCAGCATGCTCTATTGTTGGTTTATTTTTAGAATTATTTCTTTCAATATTTATGTTTTTGAACTAGTTCTAGTGCAATTGCTAACTAGGGTTAGCTCAGTGACTGCATCGATTCTACATTGATTGATTAACTCAATTTATACTCAAATATAAATAACATACATTTTTCTAAACTGATCAAATGTGACTTGCAGGCCTGCAAACCTTGAGGCAATTGTATTAGGGTAAAACTAGTTCCTCAAAATAAAGCCTTATTAAATATTTGTTGTAATGTGTTAAATCATTTAATTTATTCATTATATATTCACTTAGGAGCTCACTTGGAAAAGGTCACAGGACTGAAAATGAATGAACACAACAACCATGTCTATGACACTAACAAATACAGTCATGGTTGGTAACCAGTGCCGCACCAATGTGTCGGAGGAAACACTGTACACCTGGCGAGCGTGATGGGCCTAGGACATCCCGGCTAGCCAAACCCTCACCTAACCCGGACAAGCTGGGTCAGTTGTGTGCCGCCCGTCAAACCACACGCAGAAACATTCAAATGGTATCCACAAGTTCATCTGACTTTGGGGAAGTAGATAAAGGCCCTCCCAAAGTATCCCTTTAACACTGGAGAATTTGCTGTTCAGAGACAAGGATCCTACTTCAAGGCCTATTAACTAGCCTAGTTGTCCACTCATTAAGTATACATTAGCATTTTGGGCAAACCTGGAATCTGATAGCGATTCAATTATTTAAACGTTTTACAATGGAATACATTGACATTGATCGGCAACCACAGTCTTATTAAGAAGCTAAAAGTACTCTAAATCACAATACCTCATGATTGCGTATCTATCTACTCAGGCCTGTAGAAGTGGTTGGCGAATGCTTGAAAAACTCCCCCAGCCTCAGTTGATTAATCAGTGTTTAATCAGTGTTTAGCTGCTAACAGCTGTGGACATCTTTCCTCTCATTTATTCAGCTTGAACACCCAGTCCGTCACGCTCTCCTTCTCTGATCTTCAACCATTATATGTTATTATCCCAGTGAGTTTATTTTTGTTCACTGTGTGTGTGTGTGTGTGTGTGTGTGTGTGTGTGTGTGTGTGTGTGTGTGTGTGTGTGTGTGTGTGTGTGTGTGTGTGTGTGTGTGTGTGTGTGCGTGCGTGCGTGCGTGCGTGCGTGCGTGCGTGCGTGCGTGCGTGCGTGTGTGTGGCGTCATGCTCGTAGGGGGCACAAAGGCCCACAAATGTGTCTTTTTTTATGTTACATTAATTACTAAACTTTATATTTAAGCCCACATTTTATGATTTATAAAAATGACCTGTCAGCTATTTTGCAGGGGGGGCATACTGACTGGACCAGGCAAAGAGTAACCCCCAAGTGGTTATTTCCAAAGTGCATGGAGCAAAGAGATGCCTAGGCCTGATGCCAGATACTTTAGTCCGTGCAGTATTTTCAGTGGAGGAGAGAGTGTAGAATGACACACATAGCGTTTGTTTGCACGTTTTGTTACGTTACAGCCTTATTCTAAAATGGATGAAAAAACATGTCTCATCAATCTACACACAGGACCCCATAATGACAAAGCAAAAACAGGTTTTGGAATTTTTGCTAATTGATAAAAAAATAAAAAACAGAAATACCTTATTTACATAAGTATTCAGACACTTACCTCTGAGTCTCGAAATTGAGCTCAGGTGCATCCTGTTTCCATTGATCATCCTTGAGATGTTTCTACAACTTCATTGGACTACACCTGTGGTACATTCAATTGATTGGACATGATTTGGACAGGCACACACCTGTCTATAGAAGGTTCCACAGTTGACAGTGCATGTCAGAGCACATACCAAGCCATGAGGTCGAAGGAATTGTCCGGGGAGCTCCTAGACAAGATTGTGTCAAGGCACAGATATGGGGAAGGGTACAAAAACAAGATCACAGTGGTCTCCAAAGCTTTTGATACGGTAGACCATTCCATTCTTGTGGGCCGGCTAAGGAGTATTAGTGTCTCTGAGGGGTCTTAGGGCTGGTTTGCTAACTACCTCTCTCAAAGAGTGCAGTGTATAAAGTCAGAAAAGCTGCTGTCTCAGCTACTGCCTGTCACCAAGGGAGTACCCCAAGGCTCAATCTTAGGCCCCACGCTCTTCTCAATTTACATCAACAACATAGCGCAGGCAGTAGGAAGCTCTCTCATCCATTTATATGCAGATGATACAGTTTTATACTCAGCTGGCCCCTCCCCGGATTTTGTGTTAATGCTCTACAACAAAGCTTTCTTAGTGTCCAACAAGCTTTCTCTATCCTTAACCTTGTTCAGAACACCTCCAAAACAAAGGTCATGTGGTTTGGTAAGAAGAATGCCCCTCCTCCCATAGGTGTTATTACTACGTCTGAGGGTTTAGAGCTTGCGATAGTCACCTCATACAAGTACTTGGGAGTATGGCTAGAAAATGCACTGTCATTCTCTCAGCACATAACAAAGCTGCAGGCTGAAGTTAAATCTAGACTTGGTTTTCTCTATCGTAATCACTCTTTCACCCCAGCTGCCAAACTAATCCTGATTCAGATGACCATGCTACCCATGCTAGATAACGGAGACATAATTTATAGATCGGCAGTAAAGGGTGCTCTCCAGCGGCTAGATGTTCTTTACCGTTCGGCCATCAGATTTGCCACCAATGCTCCTTATAGGACACATCACTGCACTCTATACTCCTCTGTAAACTGGTCATCTCTGTATACACATCGCAAGACCCACTGGTTGATGCATATTTATAAAACCCTCTTAGGCCTCACTCCCCCCTATCTGAGATATCCACTGCAGCCCTCATCCTCCACATACAACACCCATTCTGCCAGTCACATCCTGTTAAAGGTCCCCAAAGCACAGACATCCCTGGGTCGCTCCTCTTTTCAGAGGAGGAACTCAATCTCTTCATTCAAAGACTCAATCATGGACACTCTTACTGCCAGTTGTGGCTGCTTAGCGTGATGTATTGTTGTCTCTACCGTCTTGCCCTTTGTGCTGTTGTCTGCGCCCAATAATGTTTGTACCGTGTTTTATGCTGCTGCCATGCTGTGTTGGTACCATGTTGTTGTTATGTTGTGTTGCTGCCTTGCTCTTGCTATGTTGTTGTCTTAGGTCTCTCTTTATGTAGTGTTGTCTTTCTTGTTGTGATGTGTGTTTTGTCCTATGTTTATATTGTATTTATTTTTATTTTTAATCCCAGGCCCCCGTTCCCGTAAATAAGAATTTGCTCTTAACTGACTTGCCTAGTTAAATAAAGATGTTAATACATCTTAAATGGAAGAAGTTAGGAACCCCCAAAACTCTTTCTAAAGTTGGCTGCCCGGTAAAACTAAGCAATCGGGCGAGAAGGGCCTTGGTCAGGGAGGTGACCAAGAACCCGATGTTCACTCTGACAGAGCTCCAGAGTTCCTCTGTGAAGAGGGGAGAACCTTCCAGAAGGACAACCATCTCTGCAGTACTCCATGTCCTTGTGTGGCCCAGCCAGAGCCAGGACTTGAACCTGATCAAACATCTCTGGAGAGACCTGAAAATAGCTGTGCTGCAACGCTCCACATCCAATCGGACAGAGCTTGAGAGCATCTGCAGAGGAATGGGAGAAACTCCCCAAATCCATTGTGCCAAGCTTGTAGCGTCATACCCAAGAAGACTTGAGGATGTAATCTCTGCCAAAGGTGCTTCAACAAAGTACTGAGTAAAGGGTCTGAATACTTATGTACATCTGATATTAGATTTTTAGATGTTTAATACATTGAAAAAAATGTATAAAAACCTGTTTTTACTTTGTCATTATGTTCCCTCTAAAATAATGGGTGCATGACGCCCGTGTGTGTGTGTGTGTGTGTGTGTGTGTGTGTGTGTGTGTGCGTGCGTGCGTGCGTGCGTGTGTGTATGCGTGCGTCCGTGTGTGTAGACCTGAAGTCCACACAACGAGAGTAAAACAACAGTAATTCAGAGAAGTAGGGACATTTCGCCAGTCCCAGCAAAGAAAAAGGCTATTTTAGGTGAAGGGTTAGTTTAGGGTTAGGGTTAGGGATTAGGGAAAATAGGATTTTGAATGGGAATCAATTGTTTTGTCCCCATAAGGATAGTAAAACAATAGTTTTCACCTTTACCTGTACTATTTGAAATGAATGGGGCCTCACTCAACAGTAGTATCAAGACACATACTCCACAGCTGCTACTATGTTCTTTGGGGTAGAGAATATACTCTATATAATTTAAATCGTATAAACGGTAAACCACACACATATCCTTGCCCACAGCATATATTATTCAATCCATAATGGAAGTTCCAAGAGCCTATACTCTCTTAGAGGGCAACCCTTGTGAGAGACCTCCACATGTTCTCGAAGTGTGAAAAATTGAAATGATTTTCTAGTTGTGTTATTTCTTAGCCCGGTCTGGACCTGGCTTAAAGTCCCAGCTGTTGCTATTTGCTGTATTTTTGCCTTCTAGCAATCTGTGCTCAGTGGGGATATGGGAGTCTTGCTTTGAAAGGTTTTTGCCTGAAGATAAATTGGATAACCTTCTTCTGTCATTAGCAATACCTTTTCCACCGGTGAACACATAGACATTGGGGGCAGAGAGAGAGCAGAGCGCTGAGGTTGCACAGGAGTTGCTGATAATTACCGGGTCAGAGCTTTAAACAGCCAAGATACTGAGGCACGTCCAACCGAGACATATCTGTGTCTGCAATCCATCAATGCTCTCCTTTTTTTATAGTCTATAGTCTACGGTGTCTGGACATGTTTAAAATGTCTAAAAGAACACTGTCTCATTGGGTGAAAAAGTCTCAACAGTGACTGTTTCTCCTGGGATACTGCTTTGGGATATATGTCTTGATCAGGTGACCCAGAGAAGTTAGGAGGTTAAGGCTTGGCCCCGGCTGGGCCTCCCGGAGGTCCAGGAAGCTTGGCAAAGGCCCACCCCACTCTCCAAGCTCCCTTCCTAGGGAAGAGTCACGATGACAGGCCCTTCATTAGCGACTTTGTACTGGAGACCTGGAAGAGCCCCGCACACAATTAATGTTTCTGTGATGGATTACATGGGTGGATTGCGAACAGCGAACATGTCAGTGGGAAAAAGCAGCAAGAGGATGAATCGACTCCCCCGCTCTCGTCCTTTCACTCTCTCTCTCCTCTCCCTCTCCCTCCTCCCTACCCTATCGCAGCACCACATCCTCGTTGACTCTTGCTGATTAAAAAGTCACAATATTTACGACAAGAGTGACTGCAGTCTAGGGAGGTACTATAATAATATAATACTACTAATGATAATATAATAATAATATATATATATATACTATATATATAGGTACATTTGCCTCATGCTTTTCCTATCTTACTAATTCTCCCTGAGCTCTCCATCCCGGAATAGATGCTGCCGGGGCTTCTGACAAATGTTAATCTTTATTGTGATATTCGCAGGTGGGATCGGGCTGGTTTTTAGCCATAAATCAATTACATCATTAATGATGCAGAAAGCACAGAGGAAATGAAGCCCTGCTGCTGGAGCTGCATCACGCTATGAGGCTCACTAACGGTATGTATTTATTCACCTCAACTATAAAACACAATTCAACGTGAATGCTTATAACTTTGTAATTAATATGCTTTTTTACATAAGAATTTGGTGTTATCTCTCTAGTAGCTCGCAAAAATGTGTGTTATAGGGGTCAATTTGGTTCAATAGCTACAGAGATGTGTGTTGTTAGTTGCTTAAAATCCTCTCATTTGGATTTTTGCAATATGCAGTTTTGCAGATATAATATATTAGCTACAGTTGAAGTCGGAAGTTTACATACACCTTAGCAAATATGTTTAAACTCAGTTTTTCACAATTCCTGACATTTAATTCTAGCAAAAATTCCTTGTCTTAGGTCAGTTAGGATCACCACTTTATTTTAAGAATGTGAAATGTCATAACAATAGTTGAGAGAATGATTTACTTCAGCTTTTATTTCTTCATCACATTCCCAGTGGGTCAGAAGTTTACGTACACTCAATTAGTATATGGTAGCATTGCCTTTAAATTGTTTAACTTGGGTCAAACGTTTCAGCTAGCCTTCCACAAGCTTCCCACAATAAATTGAGGGAATTTTGGCCCATTCCTCCTGACAGAGCTGGTGCAACTGAGTCAGGTTTGTAGACCTTCTTGCTCACACACGCTTTTTCAGTTTTGCCCACAAATTGTCTATGGGATTGAGGTCAGGGCTTTGTGATGGCCGCTCCAATGCCTTGACTTTGTTGTACTTAAGCCATTTTGCCACAACTTTGGAAGTATGCTTGGGGTCATTGTCCATTTGGAAGGCCCATTTGCGACCAAGCATTAACTTCCTGACTGATGTCTTGAGATGTTGCTTCAATATATCCACATAATTTTCCTGCCTCATGATGCCATCTATTTTGTGAAGTGCACCAGTCCCTCCTGCAGCAAAGCAACCCCACAACATGATGCTGTCACCTCCGTGCTTCACGGTTGGGATAGTGTTCTTCGGCTTGCAAGCCTTCCCCTTTTTCCTCCAAACATAACGATGGTCATTATGGCCAAACAGTTCTATTTTTGTTTCATCAGACCAGAGGACATTTCTCCAAAAAGTACAATCTTTGTCCCCATGTGCAGTTGAAAACCGTAGTCTGGCTTTTTTATGGCGGTTTTGGCTTCTTCTTTGCTGAGTGGCCTTTCAGGTTATGTCGATACATGACTCCTTTTACTGTGGATATAGAAACTTTCATATCTGTTTCCTCAAGCATCTTCACAAGGTCCTTTGCTGTTGTTCTGGGATTGATTTGCACTTTTCGCACCAGAGTACGTTCATCTCTAGGAGACAGAACGAGTCTCCTTCCTGAGCGGTATGACGGCTGCGTAGTCCCATGGTGTTTATACTTGCGAACTATTGTTTGTACAGATGAACCTTCAGGTTTGTACCTTCAGGCATTTGGAAATTGCTCCCAACGATGAAGCAGACTTGTGGAGGTCTTGGCTGATTTCTTTTGATTTTCCCATGATGTCAAGCAAAGAGGCACTGAGTTTGAAGGTAGGCATTGAAAAGCATCCACAGCTACACCTCAAATTGACTCAAATGATGTCAAATAGCCTATCAGAAGCTTCTAAAGCCATGACATAATTTTCTAGAATTTTCCAAGCTGTTTAAAGGCACAGTCAACTTAGTGTATCTAAACATCTGGCCCACTGGAATTGTGATACAGTGAATTATAAGTGAAATAATCTGTCTGTAAACAATTGTTGGAAAAATGACTTGTGTCATGCACAAAGTAGATGTCCTAACCGACTTGCCAAAACTATAGTTTGTTAACAAGAAATTAGTTGGTTGAAGTTGAGTGGTTTAAAAACGAATTTTAATGACTCCAACCTAAGTGTATGTGAACTTCCGACTTCAACTTTTCCCTTTCTCATTAAGATTCCAAAAGAACCATACATTTTTAGCACTTCCTTGAGGCAATGTGTTAACACAAACAAATGAAAGCAAAACTAATTGCAATACACTCCATATTTTAAGATGAGATCAAGTGGTCTCAAGTGGTCTGACATTTAGCCTAATTGCAACCGTAATAAATATTTATTGCGTTATACAATGTTTGTAGCCAATAATCTTGCAAGGAAGTTCCTCTGATGGTTCTCATTGCACCAAGCACTGTTTTGAAACTTTTTTAAATGTTTTAATTCATATTGATGATTGCTGTACTATAACTGAAAACTGTATGCACTATATAACTTAATCCAGTGACCTTAGAACTATCCATGCCATTCATCCCGATATAGCGCCGTCTTATAAGATTTCCGTTCAAAAAGCTCTCAGCGTCAGAACAGCACGGCCACAGTCTAGTGATCCTGCATAAGGAGGAAGTGACTTGCTAAATTATATATTTACTTAGAAAAGTAATAAAGCGCTGCCTAGTGTCTGGCAGAGCTGGAATTTATTATGCAGTACAAGCTGTTTTCCTGCCTCTCTTCCTCCCCACTTACTGATCATGTCATCCATCAGGTAAACACCGAGAAACTAGACGACAACGCCATGATGCGTTCACACAGCATGTTTGGAGGCCCCCTGTTTTCCCATGAAACTTAAATGTGTGTTTTTATCCACACAGGGACGTAGTCTTCACACTGCAGTCATGGTGTCTCTTCTTCAACCATTGGCTGTCCTCGTATTGTGCCGACGAGTCTCTCACCTTCTTCTGAGCAAGTCTGGTTCTAAGATGATAGTTTTCATACACCTCCGTTTCCCGAGTATTTCGTGCCGAGCTCGCCAACTGCTGTTGTATTTCTCTTCAAAGGGAATAACGTAATATTCTAGCTGAATCCTTTAGAATTGCTCACGTTATTTAACCTTCATGCGGCTTCAATTGACTTCGACATGCACAATATGACCGTGCATATTTTCTTGCAGGAAAACATGTCAACATCCCGTTTTAGTCATCACACGGCGGCGTCTTACATAGGAACAAACATGTACACACTTTGTGATTGATGCGCTGACCATATTCCCATGACCGTTATGATGTCCATGGTGTTTGGAGAGGAAAAACATCCCTCATTTCTTCACAACGCGTAATGACAAATGGATGTCAGTTCAAATCTCAGAAGAGCATGTCTCTTAATCTAAAAGGCTTACCAGTAAAACAAAAAAATATTTTCTTTGTCATGGCATGCAATGGGCATTGAAGCATTGAAGGAGGCTTGGTGTTTTATTAGAGCCACCTAAAACTGTTTACAACAACTGTGAATGATTAGACCTTCTGTTTGCTGCTTCTCATATTCAGTGTTGCATCAGACCTCAATCACAACAACTAATCCTTAGAATACACTGTGGGAACCGGTGTAGCTGAGTCGTGCGTGTCAAACTCCCTCTTTCTTCGATTGGTACAGTCTTGCAGGCAATCTCACTCAAGGCCTGGGGAGGAGCAAGATGCTCAGAGGAGGATGATTTCTCACCCCCTCCCCCTCCTCACTTTGCTGTTGAATGTATCCTCCCGTGTGTGAGAAGGAGAGAGAGAGAGAGAGGGGAAGAGAGAGAGGGCAAGAGACAGTTACATTGACAGTTCATGACTAATGTTCAGCTGTCTGCTTTGGCAAATGTGACAGGAAGAAGCTCCATCCTGAAGTTACACAGCCGCTAATTGGACACACACTGAACGCACGCCAACAACGGTTTCATTTAAAACAAATTAGCCGACGTGATAGCCTTAAAATTAACCTGAGCTGTTTCCCCACGACCCGACCACGTCTACTTTCTCCCACCGTCGCTCGGCAAGATTCTACCTGATAATTTAGCATCACTCTCGGACTCATTTCACATTCACAATGAAAGAGAAGTGTGAAGGTATTGGCATTTTTTTTTTTAATCAGTAAAATAACACCACGATGTTGAGTAATTATAACATTTATACAAAAGTCACAAAGGAGAACGCATAAGCCTACCTCAATGCAACACCTTCACACATGAGTTGATAGATGCATAAATGCATGAACGAATTTAACAAGTGATGATGATTTCTAAGGCATTCTGAAGGATGAGATAGACAGAGCGCTGTAATGCTCAGTGGAAAAAAAGTAATGCCTCTGTTCAAGACGTCACTTACCAAAATGAGATTCAGGTTTAAAAAATGGCCATTAACTATAATCCAGAAAAGAATTCCCATTTCCTGTTGCTGCAGGATACTTTTCTCAAACGCAGATCCTACATCTATACTTAGATGTTCAATACAGATAGATACCTTTTCTTTATATTCTTCTTCCTTTTATGCGGGCCTGTCAGCATACATGAATACACACATCAAACACACCACATTGATAGAAACCTGTTTCAAGGGCTGTTCACATGAGGCAGGATGGGGTCCAGATAATGAACGTGGTTCAGTCAAAGCAGGGTTGTCAGAAGCTGGGGGGAGAAATACATGTCTAATGAGGATAGACAGGCTGGTTTCTCCTCCTCCTCCCTCCTCTTCTCCACCTTTCCTCCTCCTCTCCCCTCAGTCGGATATCAAAGGATCAAAAAGGTTATGAACTTGCACCTGCCATATAGTAGAGACACACAACCGGCTCCCATCTGCACACACACGCACGTATGCGCACACGCACACAGGAGGAAAGAGACATGCTTTCATGATAGTTTCCATCACCTGGCTCGGGCTCTTTGAAGACGTGTTCTGTCATTTTTTTCTCCTCCCAACACGCCATACTGGTTCTTTCACCGTTTCTTTAAGTACACCTGTGACATTTTCTGTCAGCTGAACCCAATGACCTTTCTGTGTCGTTCTCCGAGTCACATCTGAGACGTCTCACTGCGATTTCAAATATGATTCACATAAGGCCGGCTCACTCCTCACAGGCTAGTCTGGTGGGGGAAGATATGGTGCTCATTAACATACTCTCCCCCTTACTAACAGTGCCTTCAGAAAGTATTCACACCCCGTGACTTTTTCCACATTTTGTTGTGTTACAGCCTGAATTTAAAATTGATTAATTTGACATTTTGTGTCACTGGCCGACACACCATACCCAATAATGTCGAAGTGGAATTGTGTTTTTGAATTTTTTACAAATTAATTGCAAATTGAAAGCTGAAATGTCGTGAGTCAATAAATATTCAACCCCTTTGTTATGAGATTCCTAAATAAGTGCAGGAGTAACAATTCACATAACAAGTTGCATGGACTCTGTGTGCAATACTACTGTTTAACATGATGTTTGAATGGCTACCTCATCTCTGTATTTCACACATACAATTATCTGTGTGGTCCCTCAGTCGAGCAGTGAATTTCAAACACAGATTCAACCACAAAGACCAGGGAGGTTTTCCAATGCCTCTCAAAGAAGGGCAACTATAGGGAGATGGGTAAAAAAAATAAACAGTCACTACAAAGATATATAACTTAGTTGCTGGAGAGGAAGGAAACCGCTCAGGGATTTCACCATGAGGCCAATAGTGCCTTTAAAACGGCTACCAAGTTTATTGCCTATTATAGGAGAAAACTGAGGATGGATCAACAACATTGTAGGTACTCCACAATACTAACCTTTGCTCGCGAGTGGTACAGCGGTCTAAGGCACTGCATCTCAGTGCAAGAGGCATCACTACAGTCCCTGGTTCAAATCCAGGCTGTATCACATCCGGCAGTGATTGGGAGTCCCACAGGGCTCACAATTGGACCAGCGTCGTCCGAGTTTGGCCAGGGTAGGCCGTCATAGTAAATAAGAATTTGATAAATAAGATAAATACAGGTTAAATAAAAATTCAACGACAACAGTGAAAAGAAGGAAGCCTGTACAGAATACAAATATTCCATAACATGCATCCTGTTTGCAATAAGGCACTAAAGTAAAACTGAAAAAAATGTGGCAAAGAAATGAACTTTATCTACTGAATACGAAGCGTTACGTTTGGAGCCAATCCAACACAACACATCACTGAGTACAGATGTAGGATCTTAATTTGAGCCAGCTTGTTACACCAGGAAAATTATCCTACAGTAAAAGGAAATGTGGATTTATCATTAATATACATTTTCTGTTAGGGAAAAAATCATCAAGTCTGTTATTTCTATGTGGAAATTACAATCGTTAGAAGCCTTTTAAACTTAAAATGCACTACAAGTTTGCATTTCCTGCTGGGCAGGAAAATTCCCAGCAACAAAAGAGTGATCAAATTAAGATCCTACATCTGTACCAATCTCATATATTCAAGCATGGTGGTGGCTGTATCGTGCTCTGGGTATGCTTGTCATCGGCAAGGACTAGGGAGGTTTTTTGTTGTTGATAAAAATAAATGGAATGAAGCCAAGCACCTGGTTCAGTGTGCTTTCCAAAAAACACTGGGAGACAAATTCACCTTCCAGCAGGACAATAACCAAAAACACAAGGCCAAATCTACAGTAGAGATGCATACCAAGACGACATTAAATGTTCCTGAGTGGCCTAGTTAGGGTTTTGACTTAAATCGGCTTGAAAATCTATGGCAAGACTTGAAAATGGCTGTCTAGCAATGATCAACAAACAACTTGACAGAGCTTGAAGAATTTTCTAAAGAATAATTAGCAAATTTTGTACAATCCAGGTGTGCAAAGCTCTTAGAGATTTACCCAGAAAGACTCACAGCTGTAATTGCTGCCAAAGGTGATTATAACATGGATTAACTCAGGGGATTGTAACCAAGATATATTCATGTTTTATTTTTAATTAATCTTTTACAAATGTTAGAATTTGTCTTCCACTTTGCCATTACAGAGTATTTTGTGTAGATCGTTGACGAGAAATGACAATTAAATCCATCAAAATCCCACTTTGTAACACAACAAAATGTGTAAAAAGTCAAGGGGTGTGAATTCTTTTTGAAGGCACTGTAAATCATAGGTGGATGTCATTAGAATTTATAAATACAGTAAAACTCTGCAATCCTCCTCCATGCCCTTTTGGGGTTTGTTTGTTGTAAAGTCCCCCTTTGGAAAGCTCAGACTCATCAGTATCTCCCAGTATATCATATTCCATTTTGCGAGCCCACGGTGGACTGTTTAATTGCCCCTGAAAATCAAATAGGTTTGGTCCCTGAGGGAGCCTATAATTGCACACGCCTCGTACATAAATCAGCCGCTTAGGCCGCTGGAAGGTGGTGGTGTGGTGGCAGTTATATGGAGGCTTGGCTGCGCCACATGGCTGTCGGGAGGAAATGGAACTGTCAGAGGCATGAAATAGTGTGACAGCCGCGTCACTTTGAGGCTGCTGCTCCTCCATTTAATTATCATACCGGAACAAAGAGCGTCCCAGCTGGCCTGCCGCTGCCATGCGTCTCCCCTGGCTGACAATGCCCATGTGAGGAGTGTGTTTTGGGGAGGAGTGTGTTTGTGTTTATGTTTATGTATATAATGAGGAAGGCAACAGGTACCACCGTACTGCAGCTGAAGCGGTGTGTGTTTGTGTGTGTGTGTGCATTTCTGTGTGGATTTGAGTGTGTGTCTGTGTGTGTGCCAGGCACAAGGTCAACAGGTGTACTGCAGAGGGAACTCGCATGTGAGGAAGGTATAGCTTTTTTCTGTAGCTCACATGGTAACCAAGAGACTACTATTCAGTCAAACTAATGAGGAGTCAAATCAATGTGAATCTGCAAAGAGAGAGAGAGAAAGATAGAGAGAATGTGTGTGTGTGTGTGTGTGTGTGTGTGTGTGTGTGTGTGTGTGTGTGTGTGTGTGTGTGTGTGTGTGTGTGTGTGTGTGTGTGTGTGTGTGTGTGTGTGTGTGTGTGTGTGTGTGTGTGTGTGTGTGTGTGTGTGTGTGCACTCTCAGTTCACATTAACCGGTGCCAGGGTCTTCTAAGGTAAGGCTATAAGAGCCGTAGCTTAGAAATGTGTTCCTCTTATTGATTTGGGTCTGGTTGTAACCTCATATCAGGGCTTGCAACGTTCTCCACCGCATTAAGCCCCAGCTCTAATTGAACTTCCCAGAGGCTAACTGGTCCTATCGCTCTGACATGTCAAAATGCATCAGTCAGTTTAATGGAGCTGTGAGATGGAGAACAATTATTACTGTCTGGAAAGCCTGTGACCTTGTAGGAAAGACTGAGCAAATCCTCCTCTCCCTTTTCCATGTTCCTTGCCCAGACCAGCCACACTAATTGTCACACGAAGAGGAGCTAACAGCGTAACAATGCAGCAAAGCGTCTTGTGTTGGTGTGACCTGCTTTGCTGACCACGTGGGCCATACGTTTGTTTTAATTAAAAGCCAAGGTAAGTTGCAGCCAAGGTTAGATGATGGACATTACATAAAGAACCTGAAACACTCTGAGTAGGCATTAAGTACACAAATATACTAGCCTAAAATGATGTATAGTAATATCTTTATAATAGACCTTCATCACAGCAATCAAACAGTTACCCGTACTCTAGGATTCCTTCTACATTTGATTTTTGAGTGGCTTTTTTTAAGCCTTTCTGGATAAAACTTTTTTTTTTTTAAATCAAAAGCCAGGGGGCTACTCTTTACTAAGGTTGACTTTGATATTCCTTTGAAAACATGTTTCTCTGGCTCCTCTGATACAAAGAGAGAAAGTTTGAAACCATAAGCCTATTTCAAAATCCTCTCTGCTGCTCCGAATCAAAATTGTCTTCCTTTGAACGTTTTAGACAAGAAATTGTACACCGTAAAAAAAAATACTGTCATTTTTACAGTACATTACTGGCAGCACAGTAGCCAGTAGATTACTGTAAATTTACAATAATTTACTGCCAGCACGGAAGCCAGTAAATTACTGTAAATTTACAGGACCTTTACTGTAACACAGATTTACAGAATATTACTGAAACACCTAACTACAGCAACATGCTGTATTTCTAGAATTTACAGTGCATTAACAGAAGCACAGTGGTTAGTAAACTGTTGCAGATGTATAGTGCAGGTAGCTAGTGCCAACAACGGGCAGTATTTCCGTTACATGTATTTGATATATGTATTTCAATACCTATTTTGTAATTTGTATTTCACTGGCCTGAACTACAATTCATGTGGCCTATTTTGGACCAGTTTAATTAGAATACATGTATTTTGTATTTTCTAATACAAATGTATACTTGCAATTAGCCCACTTAACTACAACATTCTCTGTTATGATAACATGATATTTTTTACTTCCTATGACTGTGGTATGTTCTCGTTTACCTTAATGTAACACTGACTCTAAGTCACTCTGGATAAGAGAGTTTGCTAAATGACACCCAGCAGTTTGCTTTCCAAATGTTCATTTTTAACATTTACATTTTTGGTAATTTAGATAGGGATGAAGAAATCATAGGCCCCGGGGCTTTGTTTTTCCAGTGGCACATTGACTCACCTACAGTAATGATGAAGATGAAGCCATAGTCTACTCACGGTGACGGCCGATCCGCTCGTTGTGGCAGTAGCCTTTCTCAAGATGAGCTGCTTTGAAAAAAAGTGCTGCTGTTAGCTGCAAACTGTGAGTGGTGGAGAAAACATTGTTTCTATTGGTTCTACAGACAGATTAGTCTTCTCCTTTCAGCAGTAGGCACTTGCTTTCCAAAACTGTACGTTTTTCCCTCGGGAAAAAAAGGCAAACTGACAGCCGCAGTTCCCAATCAAATCAGGACTGGCGTCTATTGCTGGTGTACCAATGAGTTTAACAGTCAAATTGCCAGGGTGAGCCTACAAAATCCTTCAATGGATTATACGCAACAAGCTGTAGCCTATATATGCCACACATGCTGTCCAAACTTCGACCTTCCCGACTGTAGGCATACCAGTAACTGCCAAAATAAAGGGAACACTTGCTTCTTGGGCCCACCACTGGCCTGGGTCCACCAGCGGCTTCAGCCCCGGTAAACCCCTGCATTAATCTGGCCCTGCATTTAGCAGATGCTCTTGTCCAGAGCAACTTAGAGTCAGTGCATTCATCTAAGGTTAATAAAAACTAGATATCTAAGTCATAGAAAGTAAAATGGTCTTCAGCATATCCTGTATTTGTAACGAGACTCCTTTTGAATGTATCTTAGCCTATCTCTGGCTAGTTCATGTTATGTTACCATAATATTCACAGTAACTAATCACCAGCTTCCTGTAAATTTCAGAAAAATGCAGAGCAATGACATTACAACACTGTAAAATTAGCCTGCTATACTGTAAGAAAGTAAATGTTCCTGTATTCATGCTGGTATTTTACTGTAATTATATGGGATTAGCACAAGCAGGTTGGCTGCTAGGTATTTTGATATCACAGCATATTTATGAATATTTGGTGTTTTATATTGCTTGCACTTCTAGAGGCCTTAGCAAAGGCTTCCAAACCGGATGTGATTACAGGGGCAAAAGGAGACGGTGTAATATTCAACCAATAAAGGTTTAAGACCCACTGTCACTTATTGTCCACAAAATATATGCCATTGTTAGAGCACTACTACCACATATCAGTTCAATTGGTAAAGCGTTCTCACTAACAGGCGCAACAAATAGAGTCCCTTAGAATGCACGCCTCAAAATATGTTAATGAGCCAGCAATTCTTTCCCCTCCCACATTTTTCCCACAATGCACCATCATTT